>NW_028270180.1:59271327-59573999 GCF_037043375.1 Chiloscyllium plagiosum
TATTTTCGAGCATGTTGTTTATATGGTTTTTCAGCAAGGCCTTTGACAAAGCCTCATATGGGAAACTGTTTTATAAAAAGTCATGATCTCTTGGTGAGTTACATCAAACATTGTCTTAGTGGCAGGAGACAGAGGGTGGTGGCGGAAGGTTGTTTGTGTGACTGGAGACGAGTGTCTGCTGGTGCTGTGTATCTTATTATTTGTGGCATTCATTAATGATCTAGATAGATGTAAATGTGTAGAGGGTGGGGAAAAATGTGATAATTAAGTTTGTGTTTGTCACAAAGATTGGCTGGGTGGTTGGCAGTGAGGAGGAAGGCCTTATGTTACAGGAAGATACAGGTGGAATGGTCAGATGGTCAGATGGAATGTAACCCTGATATACTTGTGGTGATGTACTTTGGAAGAAGGAACCAAAAATGGGGATATCCAATGAATGGCAGCATACTAGGAAGCTGAGAGGGTGTTTCTCCACAGATCCCTGAATGTAATTGCACAGGTTAATTGGTTAGGGGAAAAGTGAGGACTGCAGATGTTTGAGATCAGAATCAAGAAGGGTAGTTCAGGAAAAGCACACTCGGTCAGGCAGCATCCAAGGAATTTTGCTGAAATCCCAAACCCAGTGTGCGAAATCAAGCATTATGGGATTGTGGCCAATATTTGAGTTCAAATTCAGATTTCTCCAGCTTCCTCATTTCCCCTCCCCCCACCTTGTCTCAGTCCCAACTCTCGAACTCAGCACCATCTTCCTAATCTGCAATCTTCTTCCTGACCTCTCCGACCCCACACCCACTCCAGCCTATCACACTAACCTTATCACCTTCACCTTAACCTCCTTCCACCAATCGCATTTCCAACGCCCCTCCCCCAAGTCCCTCCTCCCTACCTTTTATCTTAGCCTGCTGGGCACACTTTCCTCATTCCTGAAGAAGGACTCATGCCCGAAACGTCGATTCTCCTGCTTCTTGGATGCTGTCTCACCTGCTGCGCTTTTCCAGCAACACATTTTCAGCTCTGATCTCCAACATCTGCAGTCCTCACTTTTTCCAGAGTGTACAAGCTCCAGCAAAGGAGCCCTTGGACCGGAAACACAGGAATAAATGGATCCTTCTATTGGAGATGAAGGTTCGTGGAGTATCTCAGGAACATGTCCTTGGGTCGCAGCTACTCGCAAACATCTCAAACAGTTGGTTGACGGAATCAAAAGCAATATATCTCAGTCTGCTGTAGGAGTAATGTATTGAGGAGATTCTCGGCCATGATGAGAACGTGGGAGGCTCACTGTGTTGAATTACCTACTCCTTTCCCAATGTTTCTATGCAGTCTGTGGGAAAGCTCTGTCAGTGTTATCACAAGCTCTCAGATGTTAGGAAGGAAGTCTCTGCATGGTTGACAGGCCTGTGTTTCCCTTTTCCGATGCAGAAGCCGGTGCCGGGTGTTCTGTCCCGTTTTATCCTTTAAAACCTCGTAGCAATATGATCCAATTGAGTGCCTTGCTTGGCTGTTTCAGAGACGATTGAAGAGTTTATCACATGCCTGTGTGCCTGGAGTCACTTTTAGTCTAGACCAGGAAAACATGGGAGATTCGCTTCTTGAAAGTACATTGGGGAAGCAAATTGGTGTTTACAATTGACATTGGGATCAAGGTCATTATTACTGACACAAGATTTTAGATATCGATATTTTATTAATTGTTATTAACGTCCACCAGCTGTCAGAGCATTAGCTTGGTCTGGATTAGTAATCCAGTGACATTTCCATCTCCACTTGGGACCTATCGCAAACCACACTGAACAGTTTATTTCTGTGCTGCTTACAACTTTGTCAAAAAGAACTCCCAACAATTTGACTGTCGTGATGGAATTGAGGGGGTGATGCTGGTCATACTGTAATTATTCTCTTCTTAAGGGACTTGTCATAGTTGAGCAATTTTCTACATTGCCAGATAGATATCAGAGTTGGAACTGGAATGAAACAGCTTCCCTAGGGACACGGCTTGTTGTACATTGCCTTTGTCATATCTACTGTGTTCAGATATTTCTTTATGTCACATAGAGCGAATCCGATTGTTTGAAAACTGCCATCTATAATTCTGTGGGCATCCTGACGTGATGAGTTAAATCATTGACTCAACACTTCTGGCTGAGCATAAGGCTGATAACTACATGCTTGTTTTTTGCACTGATGTGCCAGCCTGTTCCATTATTAAGGAGGGGGACATGTGTTGGGCCCTCTACTGCAGTGAGTTGTTTAATCCATTTATGACTCGATGTGGCAGGACTGTAGAGCTTCGAACTGATCTTTTGGTCTTGCAATCATTCCGCCCTCCCTATCAGATGGTAGTCATGATGTTTGGAATGTAAACAGTCAAGTGTGGTAGCTTTATGGTTTGCCATCAGTTTTAGGTACACATAGTTCGGCCCTCGCATGTTCACCACAAACGTAGCTGCAGCATAGATCCGCTTATTGGTAATGGTAGACTGAGGGATTATCCCGTGCAAAAAGTTACAGACTATGGTTGAATATAATTTTGCTTCTGTTGCTGTCATGGTCTACAATATCTCATGGCACACACAGTTTGAGCTGCAACATCTCCAAAACAGTCCTGCTGCCTGTTCCCCAGTTCACACCAAGTCCCATTCACCCATCAAACCTGTACTCAGTAACCTACTCTGGTTTCTGATGTGGTACATTTCTAATTTTTCTTTTCTCTTTCTACTGAGGGTCTCTCCATGGTGTCACACTTACAATTTGTCTCCTTGCCTAACATCCTTTAACATAATCATCTGAATCCTTTCCTTTCCAGTATATGCTACCTTCTGTGGTTAGAGTGAATGCATGTCCCTCTGTTTCTCTCCCTGCCTAGCAGTGAGAACTCTGTAGTGTCAGTGATGCCAGCTTTACGTCATTTCAGAGATACGGAAATTGTGCATCTTGTGTTATCTTTCACTTCCCGGTATATTGCGCTCCAGGTTGAACAGGGCATTTGAGCGACGTTGACAAATGTCTTTGAAACGTGGTGAAAAGCAGAAATTGCTGGAGAAATTAACAGGTCTGGCAGCATCAGTGGAATGAAAGCAGACTTAATCATTTGGATGCAGTGACCATTCTTCAAGGCTCACAGTTTATTTTTGATGTTCTCGTTTCAGATTTCTAGTATCCAGAGTTATTTGTTTTATTGAAAATGTGTTTGTTCATTTCTAGAGAAACACAGCAGATCTGGCAGCATCTGCGTAGACAGAGAAACACAGTTCGCATTTCAAGTCCAATGTGACTCCTCTTCAGAACAGAAAAGAATTGGAAAATGGGCTTTTAAATCCCTTGACCGAGTTGGAGGAGGGGTGACAGGAAACAAGATGGTGTGGAGGAGCAATGCCACTGCAAAATTGACTTTTATTTCGGGTAAAACAGAATCAAAAGTAAAATGAGTATTCATTAGATTGCGAAAGGGGGAAATGGGTTCATTAATTAAGTGCAAGACAAACGATTCACAAACAGGGCAAGTACATTGGGAGACCAGGAGAAAGAATGTGTGAAGAATGGAGAACAGCCATAATGTGGTCAGGCTGTGGAAGTATGGAATTGAATAAAAACTCTTCAGGATAGAACGTACCAAGGTCTAAAGTGAGGTTTACTCGAGGTTGGGTTGTGCTTCATTGGAGCATTACAGCAGCCCAGGACTGAAATGTTAGCATGAGAGCAAGGTACGTTATTGAAATGGGAAGCAATGAGAAGGTTAGGGTTAATCCCACAGACAGAGTGGGAGTGTTCCTCAAAACAGTTTCTGTTTGGTCTCCCCAGTGTAAAGGAGACTGCATTGTAATCTCTCCAAATGTCCAATTTTATTTCTTCTTATATGTAGACCACCTCGTTCCACAGCTTGAAGAGAATCAGTAGCACCGGTGCAGGAGGCCAGAGTTAATAAACTTGGAGCTGGATAAACACAGCAGACAAGACAGAACCAGAGGAGCACCAAATGCAATATTTTGATCTTGGGCCTTTCGTCAGGACTGGTGAGGGGGAGGGGAGCCCAGAAATGAAGTGATGGGATACGGAAGGGCGGCAGGTAAGTATGGTGGTTGCAGGTACATGCAGGTATGACGATACTGAGATTGGTCAGTGGGAAGGGTGGAGAAGATACAGGTGGGTCTGGTCAGGGAAAAGGGGCATGGGATAAGGCTGCAGATGGAGGGTTTTGAAGCGGTTTCAGTCAATGTTGAGGCCATTGGAATATCAGCTTCAAAGGTAAACTCTCAGGTAGTGTTCCTCTGACAGTGGACAGGCTAAGGATGGGCATGTCGCCGGGCGAGTGGGAGTGGGAATTAAAATGAATGGTAACTGGAAAGTCGAGTTGGTTGTTTCGTGCAGAGCACTAATACTCCACAAAGAGCCTGATCCTGACCCATCGACTTCATCTCCAACTCCCAACGTGGTCTCCTCTATGTTGTGGAGACGAAAGGGAGACTCAGGGACATATTCATGGAGCATCTGCTCTCTGCACGCTTTAACAAACTCAGCATTCCAGTTGCCATCCATTTCAATCACTCCCCTCACCGTGCTCATCCGGCAACAGCTCCATCTTTGGCCTCCTCTATTGTCAGAGTGAGGCCAAACAGAAACTGGGGAACACAACTTGATATTTCAGCTGGAGACCTTACAGCTCAATGGTCTCAATATTGACTTCACTGGCTTCAAAATCTCCCTACCCACAGCCTTACCCTATGTCCCCCTTCCCTGACCTGACCAAAGATGTCCATCTTCCCATTCGTATATCCGTTGCACCCTTCCCACTGACCAATCAAAATAATCCCCTGCCTGCATCCCCCTATCGCCATCCCACCTACCCTTCCACCATCCCCACGGCTTTCCCTCTATTTACTTCGCGGCTCCCTTTCCCACCGCAATCCTGATGAAGTCTTTTAGCCTGAAATGTTGGCTTTCCTGTTCCTAGGATTCTGTCTCACTTGCTGTCCTTTTTCAGCTTCATATGTATTGGCTATATTGTTGCACGTTGAGACCTTATCAGCAATAGATTTTATTGTGCTTTTTATACATTCCTTTTTGTCTGTTTACTGACAAGCTTATCTCAACATTCTCACTGCAGGATCTAGGAAACACTCTTTTTCTCACTAATGCTCCTATCTGCTTCGAACTGATTTCTTTTGTTTTAACCGTACTTTCATCTCTGCTGTTCGCACTGGCATTGTAAATGTAACTCCTGTTATGCTGTGGCTTAATCACACCATTTCCAATATACTTCACAACTTCCTTGTTCTTATATTCCACACATCTATTCATAAACCCAAAGATACAATAAGTCCTTCTATAATTTCTTGTCTTCTGTGTCCCTCTATCCTTAAACAGGGAGGTTATATTTACCAGTCCTCCCTCACTCCAAAGTTTCCTGAACGATCACTAGCAATGCCTCCACAATCGCCTTCGATGTCTCTTTAGAACTACGAGCTGTTGTCCAACTGGTCTCGCTGATTCATCCAACTTCACCTTCCAGCATCTTCTCCCTACTGAGTTCAGTATACACACCTCTATACCCTGACTGTCTTGAAGTTCTGGCATTTTGCTGGTGTCTTCCACCGTGAAGACTGATGTAAAGTATCTATTCATTTCCTCTGCCATTCCATTGCTTTCCATAACTACTGAAACCTCATTTTCCAACAGTCCTTTGTTTGTTTTTTTATTCCCTATCTTCCTTGTTAAAACATCGCTTTCATTATTCTTTTATACGATTAAGAAGCGTAATGTTATATTTCACCCTCTCCTCCCATTTGCTGTTATTTGTTATCCGTGCTCGAATTTGTAGACTTCGTAATCCTTTGGATTCCCAATAATCTTCACCACATTGTGTGCATTTTCTTTTGTTTTTATGCTTTCCCTGAGCTCGTTATCACTCACGGCTGACTTGTCTTCTGCTGAATATTGTTCTTCTTACTTGGGATGGGTTTCTGATGTGCTGCTGAATTATCTCCAGATACCTCTGCCATTGCTGCTTCACCATCTTCCCGTGCTCAGCTTCCCTTCCAACTCACTCTGGCCAACTGCTCCCTCATGTCTTGTAGTTACGTTACTCAAATATAAGACGTCACATCCAAATGTGGGCAATCGATGTAAACAGAAGGAGGGACATCTGAGGCATGGCACTGTTTTAAAAAAATTCTCAAGGTCAGGTTCGTAGGAGAGTAGTCTGACACAGAACAAACGACCAAGAGGCGAAACTGCTAGAATATGGGCATTTTATTCCCCGCAGCGTCGCACAACGGGTCTGGCTTATACTCACTCTACATGTTACAAAAACTGGGAGCCGTCAGTTCTCGTAGAGCGGTTGCCAACAACCCACGCTCGGCGGTTAAACGTAACCCCGGAGCAGACTCACCGAATTGGAGACTTTTCCAGCTGATATACTCTTTTCCAGATATAAACATTCATGTGAACAGCAGAAAAACACATTCCATTCTGGTTACATACAGATAATAACAGCAGAGCAAGGCTAAAAAACACATTCCATTCTGGTTACATACAGATAAGAAGATTCACACGGGACTAAGCAACACCTCCATTCCGGTTAGATTCACACATGTATTGGGACATAATTTTTAACCGTTTCACCACATTCCACTGCTTGGAATTTTACACCACATTCCACTGCTTGGCCCAATACACGTGTTACATTATGATTCACACATGTATTGGGACATAATTTTACACCACATTCCACTGCTTGGCCCAATACATGTGTTACATTATGCTTAATTCAGTTCAATTCGTTTCAGTTAATTTCAGTTCAGTCAATTCAGTGTAATTCAATTCAGCTCAGTTCAGGTCTGTTCAGTTCAATTCAATTGTGTTCAATTCAGTTCCGTCCATTTCAATTCAATTTAGCTCAGTTCCATTTTGTTCCGTTCAATTTGATTCACTTCAGTTCCACTCAGTTCAGTTCAGTTCAATCCCATTCAATTCTGTTAACTCCGCTTCAGCCTTTTGGACATGCCCACATCCTCCGCTGTACCCCAGGCAAGGGGTTCTTCGGCAGGACTGGGATCCTTTCTCAAACAAACTGCCACGTACATGCCCACATCCATGCCATCCCGGGACGGTCGGGACCTCCACAGTTTGTTCTTCTGGTTTCTTAGTCGTTTTCCAAAACATTGTTCTGTATCAAAATCTCTCCTCAATTGCGATTGACCCTGCTCGACTACGCCAAATGTTTTAAAAAAATTCTCAACGTCAGGTTCGTAGGAGAGTAGTCTGACACAGAACAAACGACCAAGAGGCGAGACTGCTAGAATATGGGCATTTTATTCCCCGCAGCGTCGCACAACGGGTCTGGCTTATACTCACTCTACATGTTACAAAAACTGGGAGCCGTCAGTTCTCGTAGAGCGGTTGCCAACAACCCACGCTCGGCGGTTAAACGTAACCCCGGAGCAGACTCACCGAACTGGAGACTTTTCCGGCTGATATACTCTTTTCCAGATATAAACATTCATGTGAACAGCAGAAAAACACATTCCATTCTGGTTACATACAGATAATAACAGCAGAGCAAGGCTAAAAAACACATTCCATTCTGGTTACATACAGATAAGAAGATTCACACGGGACTAAGCAACACCTCCATTCCGGTTAGATTCACACATGTATTGGGACATAATTTTTAACCGTTTCACCACATTCCACTGCTTGGAATTTTACACCACAGGCACAGAAAGAACGATTGAAGGAGTTATCAATTAGATTAAAAGAGAGATCGAGAGAGACACAGAGAGAGAGAGAATATAGACATGGAGGTGTAAAAATAGAGAAGTCTACATGACGAATAGCTATAGATGTACTTCTGTATTTGGTTTGACAATTCCTGTGTGCTGTGGTCCTTTGTACAGTATATGTGCAACAGATTAATATGTTGAAATCCTGGGTCTGATGCCAGAACTTTTATCTCCATCATGATGACAGACAACAGCTGTTGACAGAACCCAGCAGGCCAATGTATATGTTTCCCGGTAGAAAATTAATTAACTGAAATAAATTGGAACACCAGAAGCAGGACTTTATAACATACATCCAGATAAGAATTAGAGATAAGGTCTGGGTTTGTAATAAAGAGGCAGGAAGAAGAGGGTCCGTTGAGAGAAGGGGAACATAACATCTCAGCTGAAGATTAAATGTCATATTAACGTTTTATAAAATTTGTACATCGCATGCATCATTTTTGTTAACTATGTCTCTCTTGTTCATTCTGAATATGGTGCATACATATGAACAGTCTTATCTATCTGCACACACACACACACAGACACCCATACACACAGACACACACACTTTCACACACTCAGACACACACACACTCACACACAGACACACACAGACACATATATACACACACTCACACGCACACACAGAAACACGCACACTCTCTCTCTCATACAGACACACACACAGACACAAGTACACTCACTCACACACACAGACACACACACACTCACACACACACACTCACACACAGCGACACACACACAGACACCCACACACACTCACAAACACACAGAGACACACTCACACGCAGACACACACACAGACACATACACACTCACACAGACAGACACACACATTCACTCACACAGGCACACACACATTCACACACACATTCACACACACAGACACACAACCACTCACATGCACAGACTCTCTCTCTCTCTCACACACACTCTCTCTCTCTCTCTCTCTCTCTCTCTCTCTCTCTCTCTCTCTCTCTCTCTCTCTCTCACACACACACACACACAAACACACACACACACACACAGATCAATTATTATTCGGCCATTCCATTTCAAATTATCCTGTTTTATTTAAACTGTCACTTGCCATTCCTTCTTCCGAATATATTCTGTTTCTTTCTCTACATTTGATTTTATTCAGTCTGTCAAGAAGACTTTGGGGACTGGGGGGATGTCGCTTTACTCCTCATCAGTCTCCACAGCCACTGTCTTCTATTCCTTTCTGTCTCTTAGCCCATGAAAAATACATACTGTGTCTGACCCTTGAATCCCGAAAAACAGGTCATTTATTTTTAGATTCCCTACAGTATGGAAACAGGCCCTTCGGCCCAACGAGTCCACATCGACCCTCCGAAGGGTAACCCACCCAGACCCATTCCCCTACCCTCTATTCACCCCTGACACTATGGGCAATTTAGTATGGCCAATTCACCTAACCTTCATATCTTTGGACTGTGGGAAGAAACAGTAGCACCCAGAGGAAACGCCCGCAGACATGGGGACAATGTGCAAACGCCACACAGTTACCCAAGGCTGTTTGGTGAACAAAACATTTACTTTTGGGCTAAGGTTACAACAAACCTAAAAAAGAAAAGGCATACAAACTGTGCAATAAGATGTTTGCACCTTTGCAAACAAATTATTGAATTACATTGTGTAAACGATAATTAACTGATAAAAGGTGTGAGAGTATAATCCAGCAGAATCCCTAGCACTGCGAGAGAATAACAAGCGATTACATGTAAACTTGAGGATTATGGACAAACATTTATTATATCCTGAAAAAAGATGGTGATTTTGTGAAAAATTGCATTTTCCCCATGATATGTAATTCCCAATAGTTCACGTACCAGTGTGGAGGCCCCATGTTGGTTGAGAGGGAGCTCCTGGCTCTGAATGAATTCTCACCGTCTCAATGTGCAGTTGGTGTGTGTCTCTGTACTGTTCATAAATCTATCAGCAGCATTAATGCCTTACTCCTGAAATAGTTCGCCATTCCCACCAGCTTCTGACCTCTATAGGAGTGCAATAATGTATTGTCGGAGATAGAAGGCATTTCCTTGAGACTTGGCACAAATTATTCACTTTTCCCTCTCACGTTCAGCAAACCAAGTTAAAGTGACACATGTGTACCACGGGCAAAGGAACCAGGAGGAACAACATAGAGCAGTCTATCTGTGTAGACTCTACTTCTCTCTTTGTCACGTTGGGGCATCAAAGCCATCTTCCTATTTCTGTATACGTGGTTCGATAGGCTGAATGGCCACGTCCTGGTCATCTGGAAGCAGCTCAAGGACCTGACTTGGCGACTCCGGTTCTTGTTTAACATCTCGATGTGCTGACTACACTCCTTCCCTCCTTGTGTAAGAGGCAGGAGGGTCTGAAAGGGCTATCCATATTCTTGTCCAATAGGTTCAATGGATTGAATGTCGTCCATGTATTCTGTTGAAACCACGTTTCGGGCAGAAGCTTATGCTCAGAAACGGCGATTCTCCTGCTCCTCGGATGCTGCCTGACCTGCTGTGCTTTTACAGCGCTACACTCTCGAGTCTTCAGTCAGTGAATGGTCTCCTCTGTTTCTGTGCACCAGGTTATCGGAATAAATGAACTCCAAGTGCTCCTGTCTTGCAGTTTTTTAGGAACTGAATGGAACATAGGAACGTAGGACTGAGGAGTAGGAGTGTGTCATTAGACACTTTCTGCTCTCTCAACTAGGCAGTAAGATCGTGGCTGATCTGCATGTGTTCTCAGCCCCACTTCCATATCTGTAGTTCATTGGACTTTACTGTCCAATATCTAAATGCTTTAACTAAATGAAAACACACAGGCACCACAAACTTCTGGGGAAGAGAATTCCCACTCAACCAACCCTTTGTGAAATTGTCCTCATCTGTGTTCAGACTGGGGTTGGACGGACCACTGTTTCATTTTCTAGTCCTGTTCCTCCATTGATCATGGTAAATTTTAATGTGACCCGGTTGGTGATATGACCAATGATATAGTCTCAGACTAGGTCAGGTTCTTTGCTAGGGACAAGTCAGCTCTATATCTTACCTTTGCAAAAATAATTCACCAAAGCAAAGTTACTCAAAGCTAAGATGGAAAAATACAGTTCAAACGGTTTGGACAAATATTTACATTAATATTTATCTTGGAACGCATACTGAGATGCAGTCTGTGCATACACACACACACACTAAGACATACACAGTATCTCACACACGCAAGTGCACACAGACACACACATCCACATACCTAAATACAAGCAGGAAAAAAAGCTGCAAAATATCAGCTTGAAAGAGCTTTTTCCAAGCAATAGTTAAACTCATGACAAAAGTAAAATAATTAAATGTTATTCTGCCTCTGAAGTTCTTCTGCTCAGACAAGCAGGATTTATTCCTGAAACAGTCGGATTGGCTGAAATACCTTTGAATTTAGGCAGTATGGAGATGCCAATGATTCCTCAACTGTAATCCTACATGAATGATTGTTTGACTGAACGGTTTTCACCTCTCATACTTTGCTACGAGCAGGAACAAGGAAAGAGAGGCAGCAATAAGCAGTGGCTTCTCCAGCATGTTTCATTTTCTCCATCATGGAGCAGAAATATACAGTAATGTTATCTGAAAACCAAACTGAACCACGTGAGGCCTCCTTGAACATTCTCGGAACTGTATGACTCTGTCCCTATTCTCTACTCCATGTAGGAGTTTTAATGAAGATACATTTGTATGTGTCCTCATATTTTTGTCCAAGAAAATCATGTCTTCATAGTATTTGTTTTCCTATACTGTGAAAAGAGTATATAACATATACCGTTGTTTTCTTAAATTTGAATCCTCAGTTCTAGACTCCCATACCAGAGAAAATGTCCATAGGCTATGCACCAGATACACTCTCCTCAATATCTTACACAGTTCAATACGAACGCCTTTCATTCTCAACCCTGAAGTGCTCTCGCCTTTTGGAGATTTATAACATCATGAGGAGCAAGGAAATGGTGAAGATCCAAGAACATTTTCCGAGCTTAGGGCAGTCCAAAACTAGAGCATATAGATTGAATGTGAGGGGAGAAAGATGTAAAAGGGACAAAAGTGGTAACTTTTCACAGAGTGTATAGAATGAACTGCCAGAGGAAATGTTGCAGGCTGGGACAGCTACAGCATTTAAAGCCATTTGAATGAAGCCATTTGAGTTAACACGAAGTTTTTATGGGATATGGGCCAAGTGCTGGCAAATGGAACTTGATTAATTTAGGACATCTCGTCGTCATGGACATGTTGCAGCGAAGGGTCTGTTTCCGTGCGGAATGACGGAATAAGGCATTCTTCAAGGAGCAAGTGCAGTGAAACATCTTTGCAAAGCTTCTAAAGCTATTGAGTATATTTATTTTTCAGTTTATTGAATCATCACTGCCCACAGTACATCAGATGTTGACTCAGAAATCCCCTGTACAGATGCAGTAAAATATCCTGACAGACTTTTCATGCAGTAATCATTCCAAATACCTTCCTAATTACTTGCTGCATATGCATACTAACCCCGTGTGATGTATCTACCCTTTGTACAACTGAGTGTTGTGATCTCTCTTCTTTTGATTAGTTTACTGTTGTTTTACCCTTCTGCCACAGCACAAACCTCGGTAGTCCATGTTATCCTGTTTCTGCTGAAGGTTTGCACACTAACCTTCCCTGTCTCTTTCACATTACAGACTCTATACCTCCACTTGACATCTTATCGAATCTTAGTGGTTGAGCCAATTGAGTTCCATCCAGTCAGTTCCCACACGCAAATCATTGACAGATTCTATATAGCTTTTGATGTTGCACTGATCTCTGATGCACTTCACCAAGTTATAGAATTCCAATCTGAAAATACACATTTTTTCCCGACTATCTATTTCCTGATAGTTACCCAGGACTCCCCTCTTCCTGTGTAGCAATCTAGAAAGTAGGTGTGACCTCCTCTTGCGCTGCATAATGTACTGAAATGGCTGAAGAGCATCATCCTATTTCTTTATAATTACTTAGAGGGACAGATCGATCCTGAATGGCTGAATGCGATCTTCCTCACCTTCTATAACAGCATCGCGGGGTTGAATGAGTGAACAACACATGAAGCAAGAGCAGCAGGTGGCCATTCAGCCCCTCGAGCCTGCTGCACAATTCAGAATGCTCATTGTTGATGTGATTGTAACTAAGCATCCCTTTCCTGTCTGTTCCAATAAACAATGATTCTCTTGTTCATCAAAGATCTGTATAACTCCGCCTTGAGCGTTTTCATTAACCCAGTCTTCACTGCTCCTTGTGCATGAGAAGACCACAGACCACACAATCCTAAAGAGAAAGGAACATCCCTTTCCCAGTCTGAAATAGGAATGCCCTTATTGTCAAAATGAGTTCCCCTCAAACCAACCATTATTCTTTTAACACAACGGTTAGGAACAGATATAGACCATTCAGCCCCTCAAACCTCCCCAAATTTCCATTAACCCTCGGCAATCAAATACTGACCAGATTAACCTCCACTGAAGTTAAAGGAATTCCAGGTACAATATGTTCACAAGAGCTCAAGAAATTAGAACAGCGAACATTGAACAGTACAGCACAGTAAGAGCCCTTCAGCCCTCAATGGTGTGGCGATCTTTTATCCTACTCTAAGACTAAACTAAACTGCAGAGCCTTCATCCTATTATCATCGATGTGCCTATCCAAGAGTTACTCGAATGTCCCTAATATAGCTAATTCTACGACCATTCTTGGCAATGCATTCCACGCACCTATCACTACCTGTGTAAATCACCTGCCTCTGACATCTCCCCAAAACCCTCCTCCAATCACATTAAAATTATGTTTTCCTCATGTTAGTCGTTTCTACCCGATGAAAATGACTTTACTAATCCATTCAATCTGTGCCTCACATTATCTTGCACACCTCTATCACGTCACCGTTCATCCTTCTTTACTCTAATGAGAAACGCTAAAGCTCCCTCAAACCTTCTTCATCAGACATGTCCTACAGGACAGGCAACATTCTGGGAACTCCCGTCTGCACCCTCTCTAAAACTTCCAAATCCTTTCTTTAATGGGGCGAACAGAACTCAACACAATATTCCAAGTGTGGTCTAATCAGGCCTCTACAGCTGCAGCATAACCTCGCAGCTCTTAACTCAATCCCCCAGTTTATGAAAGCCAACATATCATACACATTCTTAACAGCCCCATCACCTTGAGGGCTTTGGCAACTTTGAAGAATCTGCAGACGTGGACCCCAAGATCCATTTGTTCCTCCACACTGCCAAGAAGCCTACCTTTAACCCTGTGATCTGCATTCAAATTCAACCTTTGAAAGCGACTCTCTCCTAAAAATGGGAAAATAGAGCAGAATCAGGCCACTTAGCCCATTGGATCTGCTGTGCCATTGGATTACAGCTGAAATGTTTCTCACCTACATTCTCCTACCTTCGCCAAATGATCATTGATTCCCAAATTAATGAAAAGCTTATTCATCTCTATCTTAAAGAAACTGTGTGCAGGAGTGTGTGTGTTTGATTGTGTGTCCACATCTGTATGTATATGTGTTGTGTGTTTAACGTGTTTGTGTATGTGTGTGTGTATCTCCGTGAGATGAAGTCTTGCCGTTTTTTGGGGTAAATCCATTGAAATTGCGATCAACCCCTCACCCCCCCCCCCCCCCACCTCTCCGTCTGTCCCTGTTAAGTTTATTGTTATACAATGCCACCCTCTGCTCGCCTCCCCAGGCCTTTGCACTAGTGTCAGTAGTTTGTTTCTTTCAGAGGACATCAGATACCGTCAATCTCTCACATTGCATGGCTGTTTGGTTTTTCAAATAACGTCATTGGAAGCACAGAGCAGTTTCGTCTTTTACCTAGTGATATCGTTCCTGAGATATTACCACCACCACTGGGTCAGTTTCAGGACTTTTCAATCTTTTCTCATTTATAATTTGTCTGAGTATATTGTAAAACATTTCAAGATAATGAACGTGAAATACATTCATTACATTGACTTTCAAATGGTTCCGTCAATCTTGCTTGGAAGCATTTGTGGTGGAAATATCCTTTAATTTGTGCAGTCTGTGTCATGAATAATCCTCAAGAACAAATCACTTCCACATGCAGAGCGACCATAGACATAACTTTACATGAACATCCTAGACTCTAAAGGTCCTCAGTACGATTACAATCCTCCATATACCAAACTGTGGGTGTGTGCGTGTGCAGATGGTTCTGTCAGTTTGGATGGCGCTATAAGCTACCTCCCTCCCCCTCCCTCCCTGTATTCCCTGATAGTTGTCACCCTGCGGTGCTGTCAACGCAGAGGAGTGTGAAGGCCAGCAGAGGGGGAGATTGCATCACTTTAAACACCAGAGAGGCCTACAGATCCGCTGTGCACATGGACACATAGATACACACAGAGACGAATACAGTCACGCAGACAAAACGCAGAGATGAAAACAGACACGCAAATACACAAAGAGACAAATACAGACACACATAGATGAGTACAGATGCACAGGCGCACAGAGAGGTGAATACAGACGTGCAGCGACACACAGAAACAAATACAGGCACACAGATACACACACAGACAAATACAGACAGGAAGGTACACAGTAGAGATGAATACGTGCACGCAGATACCGAGATGAATACAGGCATGCAGGTACACACAGAGACAAATATAGACATGAAGATGCACACAAAGACGAATAGACTCACACAGGTGCCCACGGGGATGAATACAGATGCAAGGATACACACAGAAATGAACACATACCCGCAGATACACACAGAGATGAATACAGACACACAGATACTCACACATGAACACAGGCATGCAGATAGACATCGAGACGAATACACACACGCAGATACAGACAGGAATGCTGACATGCAGATACACACAGAGACACGCAGATGGACCGAGAGACGGATGGAGACACACAGATACACGCAAGATGAATACAGACATGCAGATATACACAGAGACAAACACAAACACGCAGATACACACAGAGACGAATACAGTCACACAGATGCCTACAGAGACGAATAAAGTCACACGGATACACACAGAGATGAAAACAGACACACATATACTCACAGAGACAAACACAGACACGCAGATACACATAAAGACTCGCAGATACACACAGAGACGAATTTAATGACACACACAGATGAATCCAGGCAGGCAGATGCACATAGAAATGAATAAAGGCACACCGATGCACATAGAGAGGAATACAGACACACAGATTCAGAGATGAATGCAGACAGCCAGATGCACACAGAGACAAATACATACGCACAGATACACAGAAAGACAAATATAGACACGCAGATACACAGAAAGACAAATATAGAAACGCAGTTACACACAGAGACGAATAAAGTCACACAGATACCAATAGATACAAATACAACTACACATTTACACACAGAGTTGAACACAGATAAACTGATATACGCAGAGACAAAAACTGATGCGCTGATACACACAGAGATATGCAGATACACACAGAGACGAATAGAGACACACAGCTACACACAGTAATGGATACAGACACGCAGATACACACAGAGGTGAATATAGACAATCTGGTACATACAGAGATGAATACAGACATGCAGCCGCACACATACATAAATACAAGCATGCAGATGCGCACAGAGACAAATACAGACATGCAGATGCACACAGCGATGAATGCAGAAACGCAGATACACACAGTGACAAAATCAGACATGCAGAGAGACACACAGAGATGAATATAGATGCTCAGACACACACGGAGACAGATCGAAAAGCACATATAATAATACAGGCACACATAGACAAATTCCTGAAGAAGGGCTTATGCCCGTAATATTGATTCTCCTGCTCCTTGGATGCTGCCTGACCTGCTGCGATTTTCCAGCAACACATTTTCAGCACACATAGACAAATATCGATACACGGATGCACATGCACACACAGATACCCAGTCATCAATACAGACGCACTACACCCACTGCCACACTGACGTTTATATAGACATCGGGAATCTGCCAGTGTTTACTTTTCACGTGGTGACTTTCTCAATATTTCACTCTCTTTGTGTGGCTCGTGTCAATCTTTCTGCTGTTCCATAGATAATTCTCTGCATTCTCTCTATAGCTTCCACCTCTTTCCTTTAATGAGGTGACCAGAACACGGTATTGCAAGTGTGGTGTTATGACACGGCGATGAACCCTTCTGCTAATGAAACCAAACACTCAGAAAAGCTCACCTCGTTCATAATCTGTTAAAGTCGAGTGACAGAGAGCTCGCAAATTCCACTACTTAACAGGAAATAATATCAATGTATTCCTTAATTCTAAAAGTGAACATTGAACAACAACAGTTATTCACAACTCTACGTTTTCCTTTCTCTGAACTGTTTGTTATCTTCCTCCACCTTTCACAATATACTCTTCCAATTAAAGAAAAACTGTATTAAAATTACATAAACCAGACAGTGGCTGTAGTATCCAATGCGCTCTTTCTTTCCACTGAATATCTCCCTGGGTCACGTTCTGTCTTTTAATGCAAGGATATTTCGTTCAAAAAATGAATCTTACACAGAGAATGGTGTTCATGGCAGACTCTGAGGATGGCAGTTTACTCTCGGTCTAACTTTAAAAATGCGCGCCTCTTTATTCCCTCAACATCAGCTCATCTCCTTGGTTTGATGTTGGCAAAACAATAAATTTAAAATTGAATGGGTTTAGTGTAGTGGGAAATCATTTAAACTTGATTGTTAAATTCGGATAGTTGTTAAAAGAGCAACCAAATCTCAATATATCTGTTTCACAGCCAGATGTCACATAGTTTCAGTACAGTAAACTCTGAAAATATTAGCTAGTCATATAACAAGTACTTGCAAGATCTCAATGCAGTACAACATTCAACTTCATCACAGTGGGTTAAACAGTGGGATCATAGAGCTGCAGCAAAACATCACAGCTCTGAAACTGAACTCCCCAGCTGTGAAAGCCAACACATCATACGCCTTCTAAACAACAGCACCAACCTGGATGGCAACTTTGAGGATCTATAGACATGGACCCCAAGATGCCGCTGTTCCAGATTTATCTCGATCTGTCACTCATCAGCTCAGTTCTGTCAATGTCCTGTTGCTACCTACAACAGCCTTCCATACTAACCACCAACTCCACCAAAGTTCGTGACATCGGCAAACCTATGAACCCACCCTTCCAATTCGTTATCCAGCTCTCTTATAAAAAAATCACAAAGAGCAGAGGTCCCAGAACACATCACCAAGCTAGTCACCAAGCTGCCTCTGTTGCATCTACCACTACCAATTGTCTTCTGTGGGCCAGCCAATTCTGCATCCAGACGACCTGATTTCCCTGTAAGCCATGCCTCCTTATTTTGTGAAAGAGCTTACCATGGAGAACTTTAGCAAACGCCTTGTTGTAATCCATATATACCACATCCACTGCTCTAATTCATCAACGTGTTTCGTCACATCCTTAAGGAATTCAGTAAGATCTATGAGGCATGACCTGCTCCTCACAAAGCCATGCTAACTGTCTCTAATCATTTATAATTTTCCAAGTATTCATAAATCCTGTCTCTCAAATCCTCTCCAATACTTTGCCCGTCACTGGTGTAAGACTGGTTAGCCAATAATTCCGAGGATTATCCCTATTCCCTTTCTTGAACCAGGGAATAACTTTTGCCAGCCTCCTGTCGTCAGGCACGACTCCAATGGACAGTGAGGATGCAAAGATCATCGCAAAATGCGCAGCAATCTCTTCTCACTTCCTATAGTATCCTCGGGCATATCCTGTTTGGCCAAATAAATTTATCTATCCGTGTGTTTCTCAAATTTTTCAACACATCCTCCTGTTCTGGCATATTCGCCTGTTTCATGCTGTCCTCAGAAACGTCAAGGTCCCTCTTATTAGTGAATACTGAAGCAAACATTCATTAAAAACCTCCGTTACCTTCTCCGACTCCGGGCGCAAGTTCCCTCCACTATCCCTGATCAGCCCTACCCTCACTCAGGCCATCCTCTTGTTTCTCACGTAAGTGTAGAGCATCTTAGGTTTTACCTTAATTCTATCTGCCAAGGCTTTATCATGCACAGTTTTATCCCTCCTGAGTTCATTCTTCATTTCCACCCTGGTTACCTTGCAACCTTCTAGGGCACTGCCTAACCCTTGCCTCCTCAACCTTATGTAAGCTTCATCCTTCCTCTTGACTAGATGTTCTAAAGCGCCTGGCACAATGAAGATATGGAGCTGTAAATAAGTGGAGAGATCCCCCCTCCCTGCAGAGGATGTACATATTACCCATTAATCCCCCATGGCTCCTCCGAGCTGAAGCCGCTCACCAAATCCAGGCAAAACAATGTTTTAAAAAGTTGCACGCATCTTATAACAAGAAAATTAAATCCGTGCCATCCATACTTTGACCTCAGGCAGTCCGGGTGAAACAAAATGTAACCACCCCCACCATCCCCAAACCCACTTTCTCATTCGGCGGTAAGTGAGAGAAACGAAAAGAAGTTGAAGAGCTGGCCGTCTTCTTCTCATTGTGGCAACCCGACCAGGCTGATGTTCTTCTGACGGCCCCGATTTTCGAGGTCGTCGACGACTCTACTAAGACCCTTACCTACCATTCCAGGGCTTGGACACGACCCGCTGGGGATTCTGCCGTGGTTTCTGAAGCCGCGGTCCGCTGTTCCACCTCGACGATGCACGGCCCGATACGCTGAGTCTCCTGATCCTGCTTCTGCATCTTAGCTGAGATCAGTTCCAACCTAGTTCGGGTCTCCTCCATTGCTGAATCAATCTTGTCTCGCAGGCTCTGAACTCCGAGACCAGGCTCGACTCCACAGATAAGTCTCCTGGAGCGTTCGCAGAGGCTGACGTCACAGCTGCGGGCGTATCCATCGCTGCAGTGCCCTGCTAGTTGTGATCTTTATGGTCTTTTTCCCTTAGTCATTTTCCGTTACTCACTTAAAATGGGATAGAGCAATACTGGGGATCAAAAATCTCCGATTTTACCACAATTGGGAAGCAAGAGAGGGTGAATGCATCACTTTGTCTGGGTTATGGTGCAGAGTTCAGCAGGGCAGGCCTACTGGAGCGCCGCCATCTTGGATCTCACCCGAATAATCAGTGTTAACATTTTTTTTAAATGGTTTGAAGATGTTTCTTGTAGGGGGAGACAATGGAGAACTATTGGATGTGATATAGTTAGATATTCAGGTGGATGTTTAAGAGTTCAGAAAGTGAATAGTAAATAAAATTGAACCAACGTGTTTCAGGGGCGACTTTGGGAAATGGAAAGGTAAATGTGAAGTTGGCTTTCAGTTAACGGAAATTGGAATATCGAAGAAAAGGCGTTCTGCACAGACTGCATGCAGCGTGGATGAGATTATACCTGTGTTCTGTACTGTTTCAAAGAAAGAGAGGTGATCTCAGGGAAACTTAGAAAATTCACCCACCGCAGACTGACTCATAAAGGGGCATGGAGAAGTGCAGCAGGCAAAGTTAGGGGGAACCCAAGATGTTGTACAAAAGCATCAACCTGAACAGAATAACCAGGGAAAAATTAGGACCCGTTTCGAAACCAATGGGGTAATCAGTATGTGAAACTGGGGAACATTGATAGACTGTGACATGAGAGCTTCACATCTGTTTTATTTGGGAAAGGAAGATGCAGGTACAGAATTTTAGAAGATGGACTGGGAAGCTCTCGAGCAGATTGATATAAGATGCAAGTTGGGATTATTGGTTTTGGATGTTGTAAAGTCCAGATGAGTTGTATCGCAGGATGCTGTTGGAGACAAGAAAGGAAATGTCCTTACCTAAATGTTTTAGTCGAATCTGACCACACAAGGGAGGTGCTAGAGGACTAGAAAACAGCTATGTGGTCCCAAGTCACTGGGAAGGTGGTAGCGATAGACAAGTGTCTGGTGGTGTACCACAGCGAGAAGTGCAGTGTATCTAATTATTTGTGGTATTCATAAATGATGTAAATGTGAATGTGGAGGGGGTGGTGGGGGGTGGGGTCTGAGCGTAATAAGTAATTTTGTGTTTGACATAAAGATTGGCCAGGTGGTTGGCAGTGAGGAGGAAGGCCTTATGTTACGGGAAGATACAGGTGGAATGGTCAGATGGTCAGATCAATGGCAGATGGAATTGAATCCTGATAAATAGGATGTGATGCACTTTGGAAGAAGGAACTAGACAGGGGAGAATTCACTGTATATCAGAACACTAGGGAAGTCAGAGAGTGTTTCTCCACACATCCCTGAATGTGACTGGACAGTGTAATGCCCAGTTAAGAAATCACACGGGAATGTAGACATAGTGTTTATTCATCGAGGCGACATAATATGAGTTAAACATGCCATTGGTTAGGCCATAGATAGATTAATGTGTGCAGTTCTGGCAGCCACATTACAGGAAGTATTTTGGTTTGTCAGTAATATCAGAAGCTGTTGGGGTCACCATAGAGTTGGAAGCTTCAGTGGATTTGCTTTCCCTCCTAGATTGGAGAACTGCATCTGAGAATCTGTGTCTGATCTTTCCTTTTTGCCAAGTACATGTTTATGGGATATTACTGTATCAGAACACTTAATTGTTGGTAGAGTCTAGGCCAACGCCTTCAAATATGTTTGAGGAGCTCTGCTGTCTTCTATAAGACTCCTTCTCTTCTTGTATAATTCGTTGGATGCACTAAATGGGCGCTCTCTACACTTCTCCAATAATTTCATTGAGCTGAATGACTTCCTCATATTCCTGTGAAGCCAGCGTGAGGAGCTGAATAATCTCCTTCTTTTACCTGTGGAAATGTGCAGTGTCCAGCAACACTGTTACATGAATGTTACCAATACTTCCAACAGCACAAGCCTGAATGTTGTCCGGGTCTTGCTGCACGTGGACACAGACTAATTCAGGAGCTGAAGGAGGACATTTTTTCCTGAATATTGTGTGACCTTCAGTGAACACCCTCACTTCTAATCTTTATGAAGCAGCTGAAAATGTTTGTGCTGAGGAAGCTACCTTGAGGATCTTTTGCAGACAAGTCCAGGACTGCATGGATGTTTGTACACAAACCACAATCATTGTGCTTTATACTTTAAATAAGTCTAACCAGGGAAGTTTATAACTCATTCTCATTAAGTGCAATCCTACTCAGGCTCCTTGATACCATTCTTAGTTAAATGATGCCTTGATGTCAGGGCTGGTCACTCTTCCCTGAGCCCTTGTGTTCATGTATTTTGCTCATATCAATAGGTCACAATGTGGGGGTAAGGAGTGCTTTTTGACAAATCAGAGTTGAGGGCTGTGAAGATGTGGACATGAAAGAGGATATTATACCTTATGATCTTATTGTGGGTGAAGACATGCTTGCGGGGGGAGGGGACCGTGTGGATGAATGACATACCCCTATTTGTGGCATTCTCACATTCAATTATTGGAAAGAAGAGGGTTTTATTTTCCTGGAAGCTCTGTTATTGAATGTTGCCAGATTGTCTGGACCATCTCTGGCTGAGGTGTTGGGGCTGTATTCACAGTGAAATTGGGTCTACAACATGACCAACATATGAAGCACATGTTGCAGAGAGGGGAAGCTCTGTAAAGAGAGATGAGCGACCTCTTTGATACCCAGCGTGGGTTTTCCAATTACATTTTCCAAACCAGCCCAAATTGTGTGTGACAGTTTTGAGGGGCTGAATGGTCTCCTGCGTTTCTGTGCACCAGGGTATTGCAGTAAGTAGCCTCTAACTGTTCATGTCTGGCAGGTTTGAGGGACTGAATGGAACACAGTAATATGGGACTGAGTAGCAGGAGTGGGCCATTAGACACTTTGAGCCTTCTCCAACAGGCACTAAGATTGTGGCTGATCAGGTTATGATCACAGCCCCACTTTCCTGACTGTATCCCGTTATCCATGACTCACTTCTCTGCCAAATATTTAACTAACTCAGCTTTGAATCAATGTAAATCAAGAAGCATCTCAAAATTGTGGGGAAGAGAATTTCCACTTGAAATGCCTGTTTAGAATGTCTCCTCATCCCTCTTATAAGAGTCATATTGCATGCAAATTGGTCCGTGCTTACCAGACATCCCAATCTGATCGAGTCTGATTTGCCAGCATTTGGCTCATATTCCTCTATTCCTCCTTATTCAGATACCCATCATGATGCCAGACTCCACCACTTCCTCTGGCAAATGATTCCATATGCACACCTCCCACTGTATGAAAACATTGCCTCTAAGTTCCATCTAAAATATTTCCTCTCGCAACTTAAACCTATACCCTCTATTTTTGGAATCCCCTATTCTGGGAAGTAGACCTTGTCTATTTACAAAATCCATCCCCCTTATGATTTTATAAACCTCTATAAGGTCAGCCCTAAGCCTGTAATTCTGCAGGAAAAACCGCTTTAGCCTATTCAGCCTCTGCTTATAGCTCAAACTCTCCAAACCTGGCAACATCCTTATAAATCTTTTCTGAAACCTTTCAAGCTTCGCAGCAACCTTCGTACAGCAGGGAGACCAGAACTGCACGCAGTATTCCAAAATGTGGCCTCACTGACATCCTGTACAGCTGTAACATGACATTCCCAACTCCGAAACTCAATGCTCTGACCAATGAAGGCAAACATGCCAGACACCTTGTTCACTATACTATTCACTTTGAAGGAGCGTTGCATCTACATCTCTCTCTCTCTCGTTGCTCGGCAACATCCTTCAATGAATTTCAATTCATTACTCCGATTTGCTTCCCAAAATGCAGCATTTCACATTTATCTGAATTAAATTCCATCTGCCACTCATCAGTCAATTGGCCCATCTGATCGAGGTCTCATTGCACTCTGAGATCATTTTCTTCATTACCCACAACACCAGAAAACTTGGTGTAATCTGCAAACTTGCTACCCTTACCACCTATGGTCACATCCACATCATTTATATGAATGACGAAAAGCAGTGGGATCAGCACTGATCCTTGTGGCACACTATTGTTCAGAGGCCTCTAGTCTGAAAAGCAATCCTCTACCAACCTCTGTCGCCTCCCTTCAACCTAATTTTCTTATTCAATTGGCTTGGGTGCGCTGGTTCCCATGTGTCCTAACCTTACTAACTTGCCTAATATGCAGAATCTTGCCGAAGAACTTGCTTCAGTCCAAATGGAAAGCATTTGCAACACTGTCTACATCAATCTGCTTTGTCACCTCTTTAACATATTCAGTCAAATTAGTGTGACACGATTTGTCATGCAAAAAGCCATGGTGACTATCCCCAATCAAACCTTGCCTTTTAACATGCATGCAATTGGCTATGCATCAGAATCCCCTCCAACAACTTACCCACTATTGATGTCAGTTTCACCGGTCCAGAGTTCCCTGGGTTGTTGAGTAACTGTTTTCATTTCCACTGCCACTTCTCCATTGGTCACAGCAAAGTATAGGTGTAACCAGGTTGATGATATGGCCTATGATATAGGTCTCACAATGGGTCAGGGTCGTCCTAGGAAGAAGTCATGTAGATTTCCTTCATCTGTCAAAATAAGAAATTTACGATGGAAACAAAGTTCCTCAAGCTATGATGGAAAGATGATTGATAAACAGTATAGAAATTACAAAAATGTACATTGATATTTCCATTTCTAAAAGTAATGAAGAGGACAAACATGTGCAGACACACACACAGATACAAACACAGACAGGCACACGTGGACACACTCAAAGACACACACAGACATACACACACAGACACACTCAACCTCACACAAACAAAGACACACAAAAACTCGTACACACAGACACACATGCACATGCAAATACACACTAACATACGAATGCACGTACCGTAGAGTGTACAAAATTAGTGCAGTAAAAAGGCCATTTGGCCCATCCAGTCTACTGAACTATTGATCATGGCTGACATGTTTTTCAAGCCCGTTCTACTACCCTCTCACAACAAGCCTTGAGCACATCTTTAATCATAACTTATCGAGTTATATCCTAAAGACGCTAAGATGTGTGAATGTGCGGCACGCACATGAACGCGTGTCTGTGTGTGTGTGTCTGAGCGTGTGTGTGTATTTCGGTGTGTGTGTCTCTCTCTGTGGGTCCGTGTGTGTCTGTGTGCATGTGTCTCTCTGCGTGTGTGTCTCTGCGTGTGCATGTGTCTGTGTATCTCTGTGTGCGTGTCTTAGTGTGTGTGCATCTGTGTATGTGCGTCTCTGTGTGTGTCTCTGTGTGCGTGTGTATGTGTGTGTGTGTCGTGTACGTGTTTGTGTATGTGTGTGTGTGTTTACCTAATCGCAGGAGAAAGCATTATTGAGGAGGGGTGTTTTTCAGACTGGAGGCCAGTTGTTATGGACTAGATCAGGCCGCTCAAAATATTCTTGAGCAGGCAGCGCAGATCATAACTTTGTAATTTGTTTCAGAAAGTGCACAGTGAAAATTATCAGGTTTTAAAATAGACAAAATAAATTCACGAAACTACATAATGAAACACAAAGAACAGAAGAAAGAAACCCTTCAGAACTCAATCTATTCAAACTAGACTTAATTAGCTATTCTGGAAGTACACAGCCATCCCAGTAAGCAAACCCCCCTTAAAAACAGTACAAATTGAACAATTGCTTACAGGTTAAAGTTAGAAGGGCAGAAGGAGGGAGGCAGAGAGAGAGAGAGAGAGAGAGAGAGAGAGAGCCTGTCCACACAGCTAAACTACAAACTGGTTCAGCACTGAACTGCTCACTTCGAGAGCTGACCACTCCCCTTTCATTAGACCTTTAATCACAAAACCGTTTAATCTCTGTACCAAACCAGTCATCTTGGAGCCGGGAACTATTTATGACTCCTCTGGAAAAAAAAAAATCACGGAAACAGTATATTTGAGAAAAGGAAGCTTTTAGAGAAAAGGGACCAGCTCTGTGACACTGTGCACAGTGGTGTTCCACAGGGACTTGTGCTCAATCCATTTTTGTTTGACATTTATACAAATGATTCAGATGAGAATTATAGAAGGCGTGGTTAGAAAGATTGTGGATAAAACCAAGTTTGGCGATATAGTGCACAATGAAGATTACACAGGGAACTAGATCAAATGGCTTGATGAATCTTAAGAGTTGTACAGCACGGAAGCAAACACTTTTGACCAACTCGTCCATGATTTCTGAAATTAATCGTGGCCTACTTGGGTTGGTAGAGTGGCTCAGTGGTTCGCACTTCTGCCTCACAGTACCAGGGACCTGGGTTTGATTGCTGGCTCAGGTGACTGACTTTGTGGAATTTGCACATTCTCGCTTTGTCTGCGTGGGTTTCCTCCCACAGTCCAAAGTTGTGCAGGTTATGTGAAGTTGCCATGCTAAATAGCACATAATGTTAGGTGCATTAGTCAGGGGTAAATATGGTGAGATGCTTCTGGGTGGGTAACTCTTCAGAGGGTTGGTGTGGACTTGTGCGACACTGGAGGGAATCTAATCTATTTGCCAGCACTCTAAATCCTTCATATTAATATATCAATCTGGGTGCCTTTTAACTGTTGTAATTATACCAACCTCCACCACTTCTTCTGGCAGTTCATTATGTCCATGCTCCACTTTCTGAGTGAAAAAGTTGTCCTGAATCACTTTAAAATCTTTCCCCTCTCACATTAAATCCATGCCTTCTAATGTTGGACTTCCAAGCATGGGGAAAAGATCTTCACTACTCACCGCCTATACATGCACTTCATGAATTTATAAACCTCTAGAAGGTGCAAATATGCCTCCCACCCAGGATCTGTGCTTTCAGTCATCCGGGGCTTAAGCTCTGAAAGTCAATAATGACACCTCTTCCATCTCGATCAAACCACAATTTTAAAATCATTTTAGTCAACGTGTTCAGGCATATTATAAAGCACCCCTAGTAGGATTAGAACTTTGAGGGCCAGAGGTAAGGACAGTACCACCACTCCACAATAGCCCCATAATTTGCAACATTATTCTCCTGTGTGTTTGTATATTAGCCTTTCCTGTCATGCTGCACCTGAATCCAGACAATCTGGTCTCGAGCTATGGACACTACCAGACAAGTTCAGGAATTGGAATAGAATACAAAGCTCTGCCTCAGAGGCAGGGATACTACCGACTACACAAGATCTAAACCATGCCCAAATTTTTAACTTTAAATGCCAGCTTTCAGATCGGTATGGAGTCATTGAAATCTGGTTCACTTTATTGAATTACCCAGTTAAAATAATAACGTTGTTAAAGAATGCAAGGTACTTGCCTCAACTGTAGGATGTCGAGTTTATGTGCTCTGCCTTCGAGATAAACTATGAACATCTTTAAATACTTGGCTATTATTTCCTGTTTAAATGGCTATTATCTGTAGTCTGCAATATGAAGGAATGTAATCCTGCAGACACACTCTGCACTGTGAAGTAACTCGAATAGATATCAATACTGAATATCAGAGAAAAAGACAGAGCATACTTTCTGGCCTGAAACGCCGATCACTGTTTCCCACCTCTAACGTGTGACTGCTCTCTTCCTAAAACCATTAAATGATACAAGGCAACTGATTACTTTCCAGCCTTTCTTCCCCAGTATTATCACTCACTGGGCTAAAGAATTGCAGATGGAGTTTAATGTTGATAAATGCAAGATATTGTACTTTGGTAAAACAAACTAAAAAAACACGTATACAATTAAATGTTGAGCCATTGGTAGTGTTGTAGAACAGAGCAACCTAAGGGTTCGGGCATAATTCTTTGAAGTTTGCTTCATATGCAGACAGCGTGGTTATGAAGATGTTTCATGTGTTGGCCTTCATTATAGAGACATAGAGTCATAGAGATGTACTGCACGGAAACGGACCCTCTGGTACAACTTGTCCATGTCGACCAGATACCCTAACCTAATCTTGTCAATTTTGCCAACACTTGCCCATATCCCTCTGAACCCTTCCTATTTATATACTCATCCAGATGTCTTTTAAATACTTTAATTTGACCAGCCTCTGGAAACTCATTCCATACACATACCACCCTCTATGCATAAAAAAAATGCCCCTGAGGTCCCTTTTAAATCTTTCCACTCTCATCTTAAACCTATGCCCTCGAGTTGTGGACTCGCCCACTCCGGGGAAAAGACATTGTCTATTTACCCTCTGCATGCCTCTCATGATTTTATGAACCTCTGTAATTCACCTTTCAGCCCCCAATGATTCAGAGAAAACAGCCCCAGCCTGTTCTGGCTCTCCCTACAGCTCAAATCCTCCACCCCTGGCAACATCTTTGTAAATCTTTTCTGAACCCATCTAAGTTTCACAACATCTTTCCAATAGGAATGAGACCAGAATTGTACGCAATATTGCAAAAGTGGCCTTTTGCAATAAAGGAATGCAAATTAAACACCTGCTTCACTATCCTATCTACCTGCAACTCTACTTTCAAGGAAATATGACCCTGTACTCCAAGGTCTCTTTGTTCAGCAACACTCTCCAGGACTTTATCATTAAGTATATAAGTCCTGCTCTGATTTCCTTTTCCAAAATGTAGCACTTCGCATTTATCTAAATATATCTTCTACTGCCACTCTTCAGTCCATTTGCCCATCTGAACAAGATACCATTTTACTCTGTGGTAGCGTTCTTATCTGTTCACTGCACCTCCAATTTTGGTGTCATCTGCAAATTTACTAGCTATATCTCCTATGTTCGCATCCAAATCATTTATATAAATGACAAATAGCAGTGGACAGTCCTTTGAGTACAGGAGTTGGGACGGTATGTTCAGGTTGCACAGGACATTCCTAAGGCATGTCCTGGAGGACTGTGTGCAGTTCTGGTCGCCCTGTTATATCGAGACTATTATCAAGTTCGGGAGAGTTCAGAAGAGATTTATCAGTATGTTGCTGGGAATGAAGTATTTGAATTATAAGTGCAGGCTCAACAGACTCGGACATTTTCTACTAGAGCGTAGGAGGCTGAGAGGTAGCCTTGTAGAGGTTTTCCCTTGAGTGGGCGATTGTTTTAAGATAAGAGGAGAACGTTTCTCAAAAGGACATAGCGTCATAGAGCTGTATAGCATGGAAACAGACCCTTTGGTCCAACTTGTCCATGCTAACCAGATAGCAAAAATTATTCTCCTCCCATTTTCTGGCATTTGGTGAATTTCCATCTAAACCTTTCCCATTCATCTGTCCATCCAGATGTCTGTTAAATGTTGTAATTGTGCCAGCCTCAATACCTTCCTCCGGCAGCTCATTACACATGGACCAACCTCTACATGAAGATGTTGCCTATTAGAGCCCGTTTTTATCTTTCTTATCCCACCCTAAACTTTTGCCATCTAGTTTTTGACTCCACTACCCTAGGGAAAAGAACTTGGCTATTCACGCTATCCGTTGCACCCATGATTTTACTAACATCTAACATCAACCCTTATCCTCTGATTCTCCAGGGAAAACAGGGTCAGCGTATTTAGCCTCTCCCTGCAACTCAAACCCTCCAACCATGGCAACCTCAGTGTAAGCCCTTCTTGAACCCTTTTAAGTTTGACAACATCCTTCCTACAGAGCAGGGAGATCAGAATTGCATTCAGTATTACAAAAGTGGCCGAACAAATGTCCTGTACAATCGCAATCCAGTCTCCTAACGCACATACACAATGCACTTGACCAATAACATATCAAATACTTTCTTCACTGTCCTATCTACCTGCAAATCTACTTTCAAGGAACTATAAACTTGTTCTGAGGTCATTTTGTTCAGCAACACTCCCCAGGACTTTTCCAGTAAGTGTATAAGTCCTGCCCTGAAATGCCTTTCCAATATGCAGCATCTCACATTTATCTAAATTAAACTCTGTCTGCTACTCCTCGGTCCATTGGCCCATCTGATTAAGATCTCGTCGTAATCTGAAGTAACCTTCTTTGCTGGTCACTATATCTTCAATTTTGGTGTCATTTGCAAACTTAGTAACTGTCCTATGTTCATATCGAAATCATTTATATTAATGACGAAAAGTAGCGGACCCAGCACCGATCCTTGTGATACTCCACTGGTCACAGGCCTCCAGCCTGCAAAACAACCCTCGAACACCTCCCTCTGTCCTCTGCCTTTGAGACAGTTCTGTATCCAACTTGGTAATTCTCCCTGTATTCCATGTGATCTAATCTTGCTAACCAGTCTCCATGGTAAGCTATGTCGAATGACTAACTGAAGTCCATATAGATCACATCCAGTGTTCTGCTGTCATTAATCCTGTTCGTTACGTTTCAAGAAAAACAAAATCGAATTAGTGAGACATGATTATCCACGCACAACCCCATTTCACGATCCAGATAAAGGGCTTTTGTCTATATCGTCGATTTTCCTGTTGGTCAGATGCTGCCTGACCTGCTGTGCTTTTCCAGTACCACTCTCATCTCGACTCTGATCTCCTACATCTGCAGTCCTCACTTGTGCCTATCCCTAAGCAGTCCTTGCCTTTCCAAATGCATGTAAATCAGGTAGCTCATGATTCCCTCCAACACTGTGCCCACCACTGATGTCAGGCTCCCCAATCTATAGTTCTTGGATTTTTCTTTCCATTTTGTTTAATAGCAAAACTTTAGTCAAACTCATGACTTCCAGCATCTCACCTGTGGCTATTGATGAAAACAACATCTCAGCAAGGGACCCAGCAATCACTTCCTTAGCTTCCTACAAATTTCTTGGGTCCAACGGATCAGGACCTGTGAGGTGATTCATTTTTTACACAGCGTGTGATTCGTGAAGGGAATGAACTTCCTGAGGAAGTGATAGATTGTGGGTAAAGTTATAGCATTTAAAACGCATTTGGTTAAGTACAAGAATTAAGCATTAAGTACAACAATAAGAAAACATTTGGACAAATCTGGGCCAAGCGCAGGCAGGTGGGACTGGTTTATCTTGGGATTATGGTCAGCATGGACTGTATGAGCCGAAAGGCCTGTTTGCAAATACCCTGTATAACTCGATGGGTCTATGTGTGTTTGTATGACCAAGTACGGATCTGCATATTTCTGTACGTATTTGTCTATTCCTGTGTGTCTATATATGTCTCTGTTAACCTCTGTGCGCATGTCTATCTCTCTGTGCTTATTACATGTGTTCCTGCATTAGTGTGTGGATCTCTGTCTCTGCATCTCTGTGCAATGGGAACTCTTCTTGTTTTTGGTGTGGATCACTGAAACGGGGTCAAAACCACTCTCCCTTCCTCTGCCTTTCCCTCTTCTTTAAAGTGATACATTCCCACACTCTGCTGGTCTGGTTTAGGTCTTTTCAATCCTTTCTCACATGTAAGGTTACTTGTAAGAGTAAACCATTAAAAATTCCAAGTTACTGGAAGTGCACTAAAATTAATCTCGTCGCCTTGGAAAGTGGCTCACTCGGAATTGTTTGGATATAATTGCAATGGAAATATGCTTTAATGTGTATACTGTGAGCTGGAAATACTACCCAGTGACAAATCATTTCCACATTGCAGAAGGAGCGCAGACATTTCTCCACATGAACATGTTCCACTCTGAGGGCCGAAGTGCAATGAGAATCCTCTCCAAGCCAACCTAGTGTGTGCATGTGCACGTGCGTGTATGTATGTTAGCGCGCGCGTGTATGCGCATGTGTGTGTGTTGGTGCAATCAAAATTCAGGTTGGATTGTGCTGTGATCTGCTGCCCTCGCTATCTCCCTCTCAGACTGAATCCCTGATCGTTTACACACTTTAGCACCACGATTACAGTGGCGTGGGGGATCGGGGTGTAACAGAAATTGACAACAACAGAAATCTCAGCAGCTCTGAAAGCATCTTTGGACAAAATTGAAAGTTGACGTTTTGGATCGAGTGATCCTTACTCAGAACACATATCGGGGGATATTACATCACTTTAAACATCACAGAGACTGCCAGACCTGCCCCACACAGATACACACACGAATACAGACACATAGAAGCACTCACTATACATTGACATTAATACAGATCCGGAGAGTGTGTCAATATTTCACTCGCTTTTTTTGGTGTGTGTCAGTATTTTTGAGTGGTGTGTGACTGTAGGACAATTTCAATATTTGCAGATACCAAACCTGAAAGAATTGTAAAGTTTGTTGAGGACGATGTGGAACTCCAACAGGAAAGTATATGTTGGTGCAGTGTTCAGGTGTATAGCAGATGATGATCAATGCAGCATAGTGTGAGGTGATGCTCTTGAGTAGAAAGGACATTGAAAGACAATATAAAACAGGTTGTATCGTTATAAAGGAGGTGCAGGAACAAAGGGCCCAGGGTGTATATGAGAACAGGTTATTGAAGATGTCAGGACAAGTGAGTAAAGCAGTAACTATCACAGATTAGTTTCAGTATCTGAGCTGTTTACAGGAGGAAGTGTAGGAGGGAGCCTCCGTGCTCCCTTCCTGGGAGGTGGTGGTGACGATGTGTTGGGAGCCCACCCTCCTGCCCACCGAGACCGTGGGGATTCCATTTGTACCAGCTCGACACAAAAGGGAGATTGCATCAGGGCCACGGCCGCTAAGTTGTGTCGGGGGGAAACGGAGCTGCCAGTGGGTTTAAAGTGAGAATTGTCCTTCACTGAACGTTGCTCCTTACTCGGTCGGTGGGATGTGGATGTTTCAGAATCTCCACACGAGGTGTCCCTGTCCTCTCCGGCTCGTACCAGTGTCCTCCCAACATGCAGGGAGAGGGGGGACGTGAGGGAATGGATACCGGCACTCCACCACTCGGCTTGACCCTTATTGTCCTATTCCAAGCAGTTTCTCCTGGAATGGTAGAAAGGGAGGGACTGAGGGAGGGAAGGTGGGAGTGGGTACGTCTGCTGTGAGTGCTGGTGTAGTTGGGGGGAGATATGGTGAGGTGGCTGGAGGGAGTCAGTCCACAGTGTCGTATCCATGCAATGTTATTAGTGTGTGTGTGGGAGAGGGGGGGGGGGGGATAATGGGGAGAGAGAGAGAGGGAAGGTGCTCTAAGCAGCAGTGAGGGTGGTAGAGCATGAAAATTGTTCTGGGTCGCTGCTGCAATAGATATACAGTGAGTGTGAGGGAGCAGAGAGAATACGGTGACCCTTATCCTGATAGAGCCGGGAAGGTTATTGATGCTTGTCCTGTATTGCTGGACATTTCTTCAGACCGCAGATACTGCACTGAGCTGGGTGGGAAGCTCAGACAATGCTCGGTGGGTCGGATAGTGTGACCCTTTCTGGGAAGAGAATGGTCTCCCTCTGTGCTACCCCATCCACCAGGACCTCCGTGCCCCTGTCGACAAACTGTGGTGTAATTGCCCCTTATCTGCCATGCTCGGGGTAAACTGTACAACGCAGCTCCGACATCAAAAAAGCTCAACTGTGTGCCCACTGGCCTTTTAAAGATGGCACCAGTGCCAGGGATCACAAAATATCCAGGGGCACCCAGGCAATGGTGAGTACCTCCAGCCGTGATAGATGGGAGAATAGGGCTAGCATTGAATGAGAGGGACACCATGGGGTGGGGTAGGTAGTTAATGAGGTGAGTTCGATAAGGTAGCACCAGGAAAGTAGCACGACCTTGTGCAGACAATCCCTCTGTCACACTTTATGAGCGGCACGGTGGCACAGTGGTTAGCACTGTTGCCTCACAGCGCCAGAGACCTGGGTTCAATTCCCGCCTCAGGCGACTGACTGTGTGGAGTTTGCACGTTCTCCCGTGTCTGCGTGGGTTTCCTCCGGGTGCTCCGGTTTCCTCCCACACTCCAAAAGATGTGCAGGTCAGGTGAATTGGCTGTGCTAAATTGCCCGTAGTGTTAGGTAAGGGGTAAATGTAGGGGCATGGGTGGGTTACGCTTCGGTGGGTCGGTGTGGACTTGTTGGGCCGAAGGGCCTGTTTCCACACTGTAAGTAATCTAATCTAAAATGGCACTGAGATAAATTATGGTTCGATCCAGCCCAATGAGACGAAGATACTGTTGACCCCAATCCCAGCTACAACGCTGCAGCTGCTTGATCAATGCTCTCCATCACAGAGAAGGAGCTCAACGTCACCTTCCCCTTGGGAAAAATGGCAGGGCAGGAGACTGAGGTATCAGTGAGGAAACACTTTGAGACACATAATCATAATTCTACTAGTTTTAAAATAGAGATGGAAAAGAATGAACTGGGTCTAAAAGATAATGTTCTAAATTGGAGGAAGGCCAATTTTGATGATATTAACAAGAACTTACAAACTGGATTGGAACAGATATTTGCAGTTACGGGGCCAGCTGAGAAGAGGGAAGCCTTCAAAAAGGAGATGTCAAAATCACAGAGACAGTCTGTCCCTGTTAGGGTGAAGGGTAAGGCTGATAGTTAAAAGGAATGCTGCAGGACGGGAGAAATTGAGTGTGTGGTCATGGATAAGAAAGCATATGTCAGGTAGAGAGAGCAGGAGTCAAGGTTTTTTTCAGTACTCGTTCACGGTTTGAGGGTATCACTGGTTGGGCCTGCATTCATTACTCATTGCTAATTTCCCAGCGGGCAGTTACGAGTCACCTTTGAACTCTCCCTCCCACTCTGCCGAGGACATGGAGGTCCTGGGCCTCCTTCACCGCCGCTCGCACGCCTGGAGGAAGAAGGCCTCATCTTCCGACTCAGAACACTTCAACTCCAGGGCATCAATGTGGACTTCAAAAGTTTCCTCTTTTCCCCTTCCACCACCTCACCCCAGTTCCAAACTTGCAGCTCAGCACTGTCCCTGTGAGTTGTCCTGACTTGTCCTACCTGCCTATCTTCTTTTCCACCCATCCACTCCACCCTCCCCCGCCCCCAACCTATCACCTTCATCTCCTCCCCCACTCACCTATTGTACTTAATGCTACTTTCTTCCCACCCCCACCCTCCTCTAGCTTATCTCCCCACGCTTCAGGCTCTCTGCCTTTATTCCTGATGAAGGACGTTTGCCCGAAACGTCGATTTTACTGCTCCTCGAATGCTGCCTGAATTGCTGTGCTCTTCCAGCACCACTAATCCAGTTACGAGTCACACACATTGTTGCCGGTCTGGAGGCACATGTAACCCAGGACAGGTAAGCAGGCTGTTTGCTTTCTTCAAGGCCATCAGCGAACCTTATGCATTTTGCGAAAATCGAAAATGGATTAATCATCGTCATTGGCTCTTAATTCCAGTGTTAAAGTGACTGTCGAGAAGGGTTTAAAGCCAGTAGGAGTATACATAAGAGGGAAATCCGGAGGCCATAAATGGGACATGAGATAGTTCTGGCAAATAGGGTTCAGGAGAATCCAAATGGACTCTACACATACATTAAGGACAAAAGAATAACTCAGGAGAGTTTTGGGACACTTAAAGTTCAGCAAGGTTACCGATGTGCAAAACCGCAGGAGATGGAGGCGATACTAAACAAGCATCGTGCGTCAGTATTGACAGTGCAGAAGGATATGCAAGCTAAAGAACTTTGGAAATAAACCGTGACATGTTGAAAAGTGCCTGTATTACAGAGAAGGAGATGCTGGAGTTCGTAAACCCGTAAAGGTGGGAAAATCTTCAGGACCTGATCAGATGTAACCGAAAACTCTGTGGAAAGCGAGTGAAGTGATTGCTGGGACCCTTGCTGAGATATTTGTATCGTTAATTGCCACGGACGAGGTACCGGAAGATAGGAGGATTGCGAACTTGATGCGATTACTGACAACACTTAAGAAGGATGGTAAGGAAAAGCTAGTGAGCCAGACTTCAGTGGAGGGCAAGCTGTTAATAAGGATTATGAGGCACAAGGTTTGCATGGATTTTGAAAAGGAAGGACCGATAAGTGATAGGCCACATGGATCGAAACATGGAAAGTTGTGTCTTACTAAATTGACTGAGTATGTTTGAAGAAGTGACTAAGAGGATTCATTGAGGCAGTGGTGTATATTGTCGGTATGGACTTCAGTCAGGCATTTGCCAACATCCTGCATGGTAGATTGGCTAACAAGTTTAGTTCATGTGGAATACAGGGAGAACTAACCATATGTATACAGAATTAGCCCGAAGGCAGGAGACAGAGGGTGGTGGTGAAGGATTGTTTTTCGAAAAGGATGGTTGTGACCTTTGGTGTGCTACAAGGGTAAGTGCTGGCTAGACTGCTTTTCACTATTCACATAAATCATTTGGATGTGAACATTGCAGCAATAGTTGCTAAGTTTGCAGATGAAACCAAAAATGACGGTGTAGTGGACAGCAAAGAAGGTTTATCTCAGAGTACAATGGGATCTTGATCAGATGGGTAGATGAGCTGACAATTGGCAGATGTTTTTAATCTAGATAAATGGGAGGTGCTGCGTTTTGAAAATGCAAATCATGTACACTTCATGCTAACGTCCTGAGGATTGTTGCTGAACAAAGAGACCTTGGAATGCAGGTTCATATTTTCTTGAAAGTAGAGTCGCAGTTAGGTAGTATAGTGAAGAAGGCATTTTGTATGCGTGCCTTTATTGGCTAGTGCTTTGACTATATGAATTGGGTGGTCATGTTGCTGCTGTACAGCACATTACTTTGGCCACTTTCGGAGTACTGCATTCAATTCTGGTCTCCTTCCTTTTGGAAATATATTGTGAAACTTGAAGAGAGTCAGTTAAGATTTACAAGGATGTTGCCAGGATTGGAGCTATAGGGAGAGTGCGAGTAGATTGGGTTCTCACAAACTTTGATGATTTGGGTTATTTTATTCCTGTAGCGGTGAGGAGCATGTACAGTGTGCATAGCCAAGGTCTTTTTTCCCCAAAACTAGAGGGCATGGATTTCCGATGGGAGGGAAAGGTTTAAAAATGACCTAAGGAACAACTTTTTCCCACAGAGGGTGGTGCATGTGTTGAACGAGCTGCCGGAGGTGGTGGAGGATTTTTACAATTATAACGTCTAAATGATATTTGGATGGGTACATGAAGAGGAAGGGTTTACATCGACATTGGCCAAATGCGATTAGTTTAATTTGGGATATCCCATCAGCATGGACGAGTTCGATTGAAGCGTCTTATTCTGTGCTGTACATCTCCGAGACTCTGACTCTATCTGACCTTGCACCAATATCGTATTAATTCATCATTCCGATGTTGCTAGATATGATCGAAATGTCTTCATTTCAGCATTCTGAAACCACAAACACATCCTCCCATAACACTGACTCAGAGTCTCTCTCCCTCTGTCTATTTCTCCAAATCCCTCCCATTTGTTTAAACTGCTTCCCAGCCATCTAGTTTCAATTGTCCAGTTTCAATGTGAATAACTGTCCGATATCTTTTCCTGCCCTTGAATGTTGCTCACTCAAGAGCATCAGCTTCCAACACTAAGAAGCTTAGAAACAGTGTTCAAAAAAGCATTGCTTGCGTTTTCTTTGACTTCCTAGTGTCCTGCCCTGAGCTCCATGTTGGATAATGGGGTTTTAACAGTTTCGAGGCACACCTTTGTAACTTGCTCTGTGCCTATTCATTGAACGCCTGTGTCAATCACTCTCTGCTGCTCATGTGCTCAGTAACATGAGGAATCCCCACAACTGTTAGTGATTCAGACCAGGCTTCTCATTTGCCTTTGACTGACATTTGTCCTCACTCTAGTTTTTGTACGTTCGTGGAAATGCTGGGGATGGTTTCCTAGAGGCTGTGTTTTAAGCTGCTGTGGAAATTCAGGAAGACCAGAGGCTTTGGTGATCCAACTCTGGATGAGTCATGGTGACTGTAGTTACAGCATCTGGATCTGCAACATGACCAACAAATGGAGCAGAGGCTGCAGAGAGGAGAATCTCTATACAATGGAATGAAGAAATTACATCAGATCAGCCACGGTTTTGAAGAATGTTGGAGCAAGATTGAATGGCTCGTTCATGCAACGTATTCAGATATTTCTGTTAGTACCAAGCCAAATACTCTTATCTCCCAGTGTCTTACAGTGGTGGGTAGTGAGTCACCTCCTCCTGTTCCTGGGGAACAGAAATCTGGGCCTCACTAGCCTCCAGATTTCCCTGTATCGCAGTCTTGAGCAGTTGAGTGACAACCTCCTGTTTCTCCCTGTTCCTGAGCAGCAGTTTCTATGCTTTGAATGATGTCACAAGGTGAGGAAAGGACTTGACAACAGGGAATTTCAAACTTGGAGCAGCATTACACAAAGGTATCGAGAAACGCCTCCAGCAAACATTTTAGGAAGCTCGTTTGTTATTTTGTTCCTGTCTCCTTTTATAAACAGTGTGAATCATATACAACAGTGCAGTGTTCCGACAATACTCCCATACATAGGGAAGACAGATTAAAAAGATTTAATGATTTATGATCTATCCCTTAGCAACTCTCATTCATTCCATCCAAACCTAGTAAATATACCCGTTTATTGTGTTTTGTAAAATGATGTAAGGAACTGGTTAACTGAAACTGTTTGTTTGGTGATTGTGACTAATGTCAGTCTCCATGGAATCTAATTATCCCAGTGGAGAGTTTCCATCTTGTAATGATAAAAGGGCTCGATTCAATATGTTATCCCATAGTATGGGCGGGAGCACCACCAATAGCACTAACAGGGATCGGCTGTTCCAGAGAGAGGGAGAGATCAGAAACTGAGAACATTAGACTGGAAGGTTCCAACAGTGGATCAGAATCTGAAAACAATAGACTGGAAAGTTCCAAAAATGGACAGGGGTTTATCCCATTATGTTTGGATTTTTTTCTACATATTATTGGTGGCCGTTAACATCGCGGATCAAATATGCACTTTACATTATTCAATGTTTTTATTATCCTATCCTGACTATTGTTGGTGTCCCTGGTAAGTTTCACTGTAGATATATTATTTGCATTAACCATGTGCGACTGTATTACTGTTCTTTTCATTTACTCTACTCTGTAAGTATTCACGCTCCAAACCAGAACAAACAACAGTGAACTTGTTCATTCTTTCTCTCCTTCTTTAGTTCTGGCACTGGGCCTTGTTGGTTGACCTACTCACTTTCAGGTATGAACCAGGATGCATTGCATCACTGCCCTTGCTATTTAAATATTGAAAGCTTGGAGGTCACTGTCTTCTGTTCTGGATGCAAACTCCATTTTCTTCCTCTGACTCCATCTCATATCTGGCCAATAACTGAGGCTGAAACAGACGAGTCACAACCACGGTGATCCCTTTGGCCACAAGCTGATTACTGACACCATATCCTGGTCATTCCTAATTTTAACTATTGACAACTGCAGAACATACTTCACTGGTTCATCCCATCTGCTGTTTGAACCTTCAGCTATGAAACACAATCTTAATAAATCCAATAATCTGCTGTTGCTTAACCAAATCTGAATCGGTATTACATGGCTTGTATCTAAAGGCAGACCAAAATACTATCATTCCTGTACGGATTGCTTTATATTGTTGTTGGGTCTGGCAATGCCTTTACTTTAATATTCACACGCATGTCGTCACCTCTGTCGATAACACGGTCCTCAGTCTCCCTCGGTTAATGACACAAAACCCTGTCAGTTGTTCACATTTAAACTGATTTCCTCTATGTCTATTCTCTCTCAAATAATAATATTCATATCTACTGCCACCAACACACACACACACACACACACACACACACACACACACATCTAATCTGTAAGATGAATTTTCATTTGAGGGTTTGTTTTTCCAGGTGCATTATATTTTCTCAAATAAATATACAATTTGTAGACAGTCAGTCAATACGATATTTTATTAACTCCTACTTTGGAAATAAACCTAGTCTGATTCCAGGTGAAATCATATACAGACTCCAAACAAGACCGCATGCTAAAATATGATGTCTGAATGGAGGGATCACCTCCTTTACATCGATAATACCTGAAGGTATCTCCAGGCAGGACTTGAAAGAAACTCTGGATTTGCATTTACATCAATCAAAATCTGCATCTCCATTCTAATCGATTAAAGTTTTAGCAGCCATCTTAGATGTGATCAATTCATGTGCATGTGTTGTACAACCTTTCATCTTTTCCTTATAAATGTTGCGCTTAAGGTCTTCTCTCTCTAACACATGACGAAGGAGCAAGGACAATGAAAGCTTGTGTTTTCAAATAAACCCGTCAGACTATAAGCTGGTGCCATGCGATTATTGACCTTACTCAACCCAGTCCAAAGCTAGCACCTCCATATCATGGTTTTTTTATTGGTTAGCCAATTTTCTCTCCAAGCAAATAAATTGTCCTAACTCATGTGCTCTTGTCTTGCATATGAATCTTTTGTCAAGCATGTATTGCATTGCCTTCTTGAATTCCAGATATAATACATCTTTCGGATCCCCGTTATTCAACTTGTTTGTCACATTTCTTAATATTAAAAAGTTAGGAAAATCATTCAAACATGATTTATCCTTAATACAATCATGTCGACTTTGATGGATTGTGGTTTGACTTTCAAAGTCTCCTGTTGTTAATTCTTTAATAACAGATTCGAACAATTTGTCTTCAGTCCCAATCGTTTGCTCATAACTTTTCATTCCCGATTGAAGTTGGTTATTCTAAGTTCTTCCCTTTCCATAACCTCGACAGTCCGTTTCAAATACTGTGAAATAGGCACGAGGCTGGAAAAGATCTGCTCCAATTGCTGTGTAGAGGCATGGGTGGCTGATTGGACTCATTCTGTTCCTGCTTTACACACACGATTGGCTGAATGTCCTCCTGGTGTTCCTACACTATAGCTTCGATGTCTTGCATGTCCTGCGTCTGTTCCTGGCTAAGCCGCTCAAGATATCATTGTCTTCATCCTGTTACACAATGACAAATTTGGGGACTTATGGAATCTCCCTGCTATTATGCCACATTTCGAGTGTAGAATTGTGCAGGCAAGTTGGTTGCCCACAGTGGGTAGCTCAGTGGTTAGCACTGCTGCCTCCCAGCGCCAGAGATCTGGGTTCAATTTCAGTCTCGGGTCACTGTTTGTGTGGAGTTTTCACATCCTCCCTGTGCATGCAAGGGTGTCTGTCATGTACTGCAGTTTCCTCCCAAAGTCCCAAGATGTGCCAGTTAGGTGCATTAGTCATGGAAAATGTTAGGTTGCAGAGATTGGGTTAGGAAGGGGGTTGGAGAGTTGGCTTTGTATGGGATGGCCTTCGGAAGATCAGCGTGGAGTCAACGGGTCCAATGGTCTGCTTCCACACGATAAGGATTCTATGGTTAACACCTTCATTGCAGAAATCAGTTGAGGGAATAAAATCTGAGTTAATACCAATACCCATTCTTAGTGAGGAGATTAAATCTGTACACATTACTCCAGATGTGATCTCACTAAGAACCTGTACAGCAGCAGCCACACTTTACGAGCTTGTTGTAAGTTTCCCACTCTGGTTCGAGCAGGCTCAGCTGTCACGGGAATACACAATTTTGTTGAAAATGAATGGTGTGCTGACCTTCATTTCAGGATGTTTTGAGTACAGGAGTAAGGGTGTCTTACTGCAGCTGTACAGGCCCTTGGTGAGACCCTATCTTGAACATTGTGCAGTATTGTGTGCAGTTTTGGTCTCCTTACCTAATAAAGAACAAACCTGACATTGAGGGAGAGCAGTGAAGGATGACCAGACTGATCTCTGGGATGACAGGCTTGTTGTGGGAACAGAGTTGGGGCGACTGTGCCTGTATTCCATGAGGTTTAGGAAAATGGGTGAACTACATAAAACTCTGACATGCGAGATAGATTGGAAGCAGGGATGATAATTCTCCTGGGTGAGATGTCTGCATGGGCTCACAGTGTTGGGTACAGACAGGCCAAAGTGCGTTGAGATGAGACTAAATGTCTGCACTCAGAGACTGGTGAACTTGGGGAATTATTTCCCTGATCAGGCTGTGAAAGCCAAGGTACTGAAAATAAATACGGATTTCAAGACACAGAATGGGGGGGGGAGGGGGGGGGCAGTGCAGGAGTTTGGTTGTGGAGGTATAGAATCAGCAATAATTACAGGCAGTGATCCAAATACTGTGACAGCTGTGTTCCTGTGGAATACCGTAATATAGAAAACGGTGCAATATCAATAATGGGGCCAATGGGAAAAAGAGGCTTCGGTGCGAACCCCCAAAATTACCAGTAAAAATAAAAACAAAAATAATAGTCAGCCTAACGCAAACAATAGCACAGGCTACATAAATATTTAAACTATGTATTGTAAGGAGTTAGTGCAGTAAATGTCACACTTTAATACTACAGTCACTGACTACAGCACTGTACCTTTCACCAAACTCTTCACCAGAAATCGCGCGAGCTAACTGACCACGTGATGCCGATGCGGCATTCCAGTTCTCTCCAAGATATTCCCCTCCCGGTTTGAAATAAAATTCCTTCTAAATGTAGACCACAAATCCCACATGCAGGCTCAGTTTCAAGGTTTGCAGAGCGGATTACATTCCTGCTTTATCTGGACACACTGAGGGTGAATTTGGAAAAACAGAGGAATCCTGAGGCTGGGATTTGCTGTTCAGCCGGTGCCAGAGACGGACTCCCATAACAGTGAACGGAAGCTCGCTTTATAAAGAAAGGGGCACAATTCACGAATTGTGTTGCAGCGAAATTGCATTTAATAAACACACCTTATTGGATAACTGCCTGTATATTCAATGGAGGATCAAACTTTATGGACCAAAGCGAATACAGTAGTTCCTATTTTATATGTTCCGATGTTTAAACATACTAAAGGATATGAACACTGTGTGGGGAAAACTGAATTGAGGAGATTTTCACCATGAATTAGAATGGAGGATGCTCAGTGTGTTGAATGACCTACTCTGTTTCCGAAGTTTCTGTGCAGTCTGTGGAAAAGCTCTGTAAATCCTGCCACCTGATCTCAGATGTTAGGAAGGAGATCTCTGCAGGGTCAACGCAGTAGTAATTCCCGTTCCAATACTGAGGCTGGTGCCGGGTGATCTGTACTGTTTTATCCTTTAATACCTCCAGAACAGTTTGATACAATAGACTGTCTTGCTTGGCCGTTTCCGAGACCATGTCTGTGTTTCTCGAGTCACGTTTAGGCCAGATCAGGAAAGCATCGGAGGTTCACTTCCTGAAACTACATTGAGGAAGGAAATTGGTGTTTACAGTCGACATTGGCTTTAAGGTTACTATTAATGACTCCAGGTTTTACATCTCGATATTTTATTCATTATAAAGTCCACCAGCCGCCATTAACCTGGACTGGATTAGTAATCCAGCGACATTTCCACAACTGCACCACCTCCACATAGGGACCTATCTGAAATCACAATAAGCTGGTTATTTCTGTGTTGCTTGACAGCTCTGTCAAAAAGAAATCCCACCAATGTGACTATCGCGATGGGACTCAGGGGGTGGTAAATGGTCAGACTGTAGTTATTCCCTTGTTATGGGATTGGACATAGCTGAGTAAATTTCCACATTGCCAGGGAGATGTCAGAGTTGGAGCTGGAATGAAACAGCTTCCCCAGGGACACGGCTTGTTGTGCAGCACAAGTCTTCAGTCCTATTGCAGGAATGGGGTCAGGGCCCATTGCCTTTGTCTTATCTATTGTGTTCAGCTGTTTCTTCATGTCACATACAGCAAATCAGATCGATTAAAGACGGCATCTGTGATTCTGCGGGCAGCATGGCGAGGGTGAGTTGGATCATCAACTCAACACTTATGGCTGAGGGCGGTGCAGATAAATCAATCATGTCTTTTACACTGATGTACAGAGCTGTCCCATTATTTAGGATGGCGATATTTATGGAGTCCTCTTCTCCAGTGAGTTGTTTAATAGTCCATCGACATTTATGTCTGGACGTGGCAGCACTGCAGAGCTTAGATCTGATCTGTTAGTCTTGGTATCATTTTGCCTTCTATATTAGATGTTAGTCCTGCTGTTTCGAATGGAACCAGTCAAGTGCGATAGCTTTAATGGATTGTCATCAGGTTTAGGTACACATGGTTTCGACCCTATCATGTTCAGCCACACTCGTCGCTGAACCATAGATCAGCTTGATGTTAATGGTAGGCTGAGGGATTATCCTGGGGAAAATGTTACAGATTGTAGTTTAATACAATTCTGCTGCTGCTGTGATTCTACCGCACCACATGATTCCCACTTTGAGCTCCAATGTGTTCAATTCAATTCTACTGACTCTCCCCAGTTCACACCAAGACCAATTCACCCATCAGCTATGTACTCAGTGTCTTAAACTGGTTTCTGATGTGGTAACACTTCCATTTTCCTATTCTCATTCTGCTCTCCCTGGTGTCACGCCTCCAACTTGTTACTTTACTCAAAACCCTTAACATATGCATCTGAACCTTTTCCATTCCCTCAATGCCATCTTCTGTGTTTGATGTGAATGTGCTCCCCTCTGTTTCTCTCCCTGACCGTGATTAAGAGTTCTGCATTGTCAGTGATGCCAGCCTTGTGCAGTTTTAGATCAAGGAATTTGTGCACCTTGCATTTTCGGTCACTTCCCAGTGCACAGCATTCCGTGTTAGGCAAGGCGTTTGAACCGCTTTAACACACGTGTATGAAACTTGTTCAAATACAGAAATTGCTGATGAAACTCTGCAGGTCTGGCAGCATCTTGTGGAGTGAAAGCAGAGTTAATCTTTCAGCGCCAGTGACCCTTCTACAAATCTCGCATTTTCTCCAGCAATTTTTGCGTTTTCATATCCATAATTATTTGTTTAATTGAAAATTTGTTCTGAGTCCATTCATTTCTAGAGAAACTGAACAGGTCTGGCATCATCTGCAGAGACAGAGAAACAGAGTTAGCGTTTCAAGTCCAGTATGACACTTCTTCAGAACTGAAAAAGATTGGAAAATGAGCTGAATAATCCCTTGACAAATGTGGGGAGTGAGTAAAAGAGAGTGTGGCAAAAGATAAACATGCTTTTAGTAGTGGTGAACGAGAAGATCATGTGAAGTAGCCTAATAATTAAAATGTGAATGTGGAAATGGGGTTCTTTCTGTTGAGTGAACGATAAAGAAGATACAACCATACAAGTTCATAGGTAGGCCAGGAGGGAGAATGTATGGAAATTGGAGAGCAGTTAAAATGGGGTCAGACTGTAAAGTTATGAAATTGTACATAAACTCCTTTCGGATGCAACGTACGAAAGTGTAAAGTGAATTGTTACTCGAGCTTGGGTTGTGCTTCCTTGGAACATTTCAGCAGCCTCGGGCCGAAATGTTAGCATGAGAGCAAGGTAGGTTATTGAAATAGCAAGAAATGAGAAGGTCTGGGTTATTTCTACAGACAGAGTGGGAGAGTTCCTCAAAGCAGTCTATGTTTGGTCTCGCCAATATAGAGAGACTGCATAGTGAGCAACATTGATAGGAGACCAGATTGAAAGTTTACAAATGAAATGCTGCTTCATCTAGAAGGTATGTTTGGGGCCTTGGACAGTGAGGAGGGAAGAGGTGAATGAGCAAGTTTTGAAGTTTCTGCAATTGCATGGGAAAGTGCCATGGGGGAGTGGGGAAGTGTTCGGGGTGATGGGGGGTGACACAGAGGGAACAGACCCTGTGACATACTGACAGTGAGCGGGAGGGGAAGATATGTTTGATGGTGCTGTCCTGCTAGAGATGGTGGAAATGGTGTAAGATGATTTTGTGAATATGGATTCTAGTGCAGGAGGAAGTGTGGACAAGGAGGAATCTATCATTGATCTGGGATGGTAGAGACGGATTGAGGGCAACACCGTGGGAGATAGGACAGTGACAGCTGAAGTCCTTGTCCCCCAGAGTTAGGGGATTTCTGGTTTGAAGGAAAAGGAGGTCACATTAGATGCATCTCAAAGGAATGTGGCATCATCAAACAGAAATAACAGAGATGGAGAAACTTGGAGAATGGAGTCAGCCTCCGCTGATCATGTGTTCAGCCACATGCAGAATTTCCCCCGAATGATTGACCAGCCAAGGTCTTTTCCACGGGAAGGGGGAGTTCAACCATAGAAAGTATCGGTTTAAGGTGAAAGAGGGAAGATTCTAAATGGACAGCGGGTGATGTGTGTATATGGAATGAGCTGTTAGAGGAAGAGTAGGAGATGCAAGTACAGCGACAACATCGAAAACTCATTAGGGCAAACATATGAATGCGAAAAGTTTAGAGGCATATGGACAAAATGCAATCAGATGGGACTAGTTTAGTCAGCATGGACAAGTTGGACCAAAGGGTCCGTTTGTGCGCTATATGACTGCATGAATCTAGAAAGTGAGGAAAAAGGGAGAAAATACATGGTTTAGTAAATTAGCAAGAAATACAAAACAAGAGCACGAGCTTTTCCGAACATATATAAAAAAAGTCAAGATGAGTGTGTAACCTTAGGTAGAAATTAAGTCAGGAAAGTACACTGAGGATAATTGGAGGGTGTAACTGAAGAATTGGCTACAGGGAGCAGACAGATAATTTACACCCATCTTTTACATCTTTTCTCAGAGGGGAAGGCACAGTATGTATTTCAATGATGTAAACAAAATTGTAATAGGAGGGAAGTTCTTGAAACGTCTCTAACAAAAGGAACAAGGATTTTTCTAATAGATAAGAGTAAGAGTAGACAGGCCAGCAGTAATTCATAGCTGGTTTTAAAAGAAATGGTCACAGTCTTGGGGTCATTGCGCCCTCTCTATCAGATGTTAGTTCTGCTGTTTGTTCATCTAAGTGCGGTAGCTTGAATGGGTTGTCATCAGGTTTAGGTACACACGGTTCTGACCGTGGCATGTTCACCCACACTGATCACTGAACCGGAGATCGGCTACATGGTAATGGTAGACTGAGAGATTATATTCTGGTTGAATATAATTCTGCTGCTACTGCTGCTACTACAGTTGCTAGGATTTGCAGCATCACATGAATGCCCAGTTTGAGCTGCAATATCTGCAATACAATTCTGATGCCTGTCCTCAATTCGCACGGGGACCCTGTCACCCTTCTCCCCTAAACACGGTGCCCTGTCCTGGTTTCTGATGTGGGAACGCTTCCTTTTTTAAAAAAATTCTCATCCCGTTTGAGTATCTTCAGGATGCCATGTCTCCAATTTGTCGCATTCCTCAAAAGCATTCGACATTTTCATCTGAATGTTTTCCCCTCCAATAATGTGTTTCCCTCTGTTTCTCTCCATGACCATAATTCAGAGCTCTGTCGTGTCGGTGATGACCGCCTTATGTAGTTTCAGAACAAATAAATTTGTATATCTTGCATTATAATTCACTTCCCGGTGTATGGCGCTCCATGCTCGGCAGGGCGTGTGAGCAGCTTTGACACATATGTTTGAAATTTGTTCAAAAACAGAAATTGCTGAATTCACTGCCAAGTGTGACAGCATCTGTGGAGTGAAAGCAGAGGAAAGGTTCTGTGACTGTTCCTCAAAGCACCCAGTAAGTCCAACAATTTTCGTTTTTGTTTCAGATTTCCTGTATCAAATGATCTTTGCTATAATGAAAATGTGTTCTGTAACTTTTCATTTTTGAAGAAACTCAGTGAGTCTGTCAACATCTGCAGAGACAGAGAAACAATGTTAATGTTTCAAGTCCAGTGTAAATGTTCTTCAGAAGTGTAAAGGATTGGAAAGTGAGCGTTTTAGTATCTTGGCAGAGGTGGGAAAGAGTGTTTGGAGGCCCAGTGTGAAAGACAAATGGGCTTTAAGTTGTGGTGAAAGAGACACAGACATAGAAAGGGTGTAAATTAATGTGTAAATATTAGAAATTGATTTTCTCTGTTGAATATAACAGAAACAAGACACGATCTGAGGGAGCCCAGGAGGGAGGGTGCACGGAAAATATAGAACAGCCATAATGGTTCAGCCAGTGAATTTATGGAATTGAATATTAACTCCTACAGACTGTAACGTACCAAAGTGTAAAGTGAGGTGTCACTCGAGCTTGGGTTATGCTTCATTTGAACATTGCAGCAACCTGCATTTTCTTAGAATCCCTACAGTGTGGAAACAGGCCCTTCAGGCCAACAGGTCTATACTGACCCACCAAAGAGTACGTGGACCAATCCTATTCTGTACTATACATAGAGCCTTGACTATTGCACCTCTCCTCAACATCCCTGAACACAGTCGGCAATTCAGCATGGCCAGTTCACGTAACCTGCACAACTTTGAACTGCGGCAGGAAACTGGAACACCCAGAGGAAATCGAACCCAGTTCCCTGATGCTGTGAGGCAGTGGTCCAAACCACTAAGCCACCGAGCCATCTAGGACCGACCACAATTCGATACGAGCAGAAATGAAGCCATTTTGACCATCAAGTCTGCTCTGCCGTTCGATCATGACTGATAGATTTTCAACCCCATTTCCCTGCTTCCTCTCAGTAACCTTTGATCCCCTTGTCAATCAAGAACTAATCTGTTTCTGTTTTAAATATTCTAAATTGAACATAGAAATGTACAGCACAGAACAGGCCCTTTGGCCCACGATGTTGTCCCAAGATTTAATCCTAATGTAAAATATTGTAACTTAACGTACACACCCCTCAACTCACTGCTCTCCATATGCATGTCCAGCAGTTGCTTAAATGCCCCCAATGACTCTGCTTCCACCAACAGAGCTGGCAATGCATTCCATGCATTCACAACTCTCTGCGTAAAGAACCGACCTCTGACGTCTCCCTTATACGTTCCTCCTAATACCTTCAAACTATGACTTCTCGTACCAGTCAATCCTGCCCTGGGGAAAAGTCTCTGGGTATTGACTCCATCTATTCCTCTCATTATTTTGTACACCTCGATCAGCTCTCCTCTCTCCTACTTATCTCCAGAGAGAAAGGTCCAAGCTTGTTCAACCTCTCTTCATAGAGCAAGCCCTCCAGTCCAGTCAGCAAACTGGCAAATCATCTTTCCATCCTCTCCAAAGCCTCTGTATTTTTCCCATAGTAGGGCGACCACAACTGGACACAATATTCCTAGTGTGGTCACACCAGGGACTTGCAGAGCTGCAGCAAAACTTTGCGGCTCTTAAACTTGATTCCCTGTTAATGAAAGACAGAACACCATATAGAACATAGAACATAGAAAAATACAGCGCAGTACAGGCCCTTTGGCCCTCGGTGTTGCGCCGATCCAAGCCCACCTAACCTACACTAGCCCACTATCCTCCATATGCCTATCCAATGCCCGTTTAAATGCCCATAAAGAGGGAGAGTCCACGACTCGCTGAGTAAAGAACCTACCCCTAACATCTGTCCTATACCTACCACCCCTTAATTTAAAGCTATGCCCCCTCGTAATAGCTGACTCCATACGTGGAGAAAGGTTCTCACGGTCAACCCTATCTAAACCCCTCATCATCTTGTACACCTCTATCAAGCCAGCCCTAAACCTTCTTTTCTCCAATGAAAACAGCCCCAAGTGCCTCAGCCTTTCCTCATACGATCTTCCTACCATACCAGGCAACATCCTGGTAAAAGTCCTCTGCACCCGTTCCAGTGCCTCCACATCCTTCCTATAGTATGGCGACCAAAACTGCACACAATACTCCAGATGCGGCTGCACCAGAGTCTTATACAACTGCAACATGATCTCAGGACTCCGGAACTCAATTCCTCTACCAATAAAAGCCAGTACGCCATATGCCTTCTTCACCGTACTATTTACCTGGGTGGCAACTTTCAGAGATCTGTGTACATGGACACCAAGATCCCTCTGCTCATCCACACTACCACGTATATGCTTTCTTGACAACCTATCCACTTGGGTGGCAACTTTGAGGGATCTTTGCACTTGTGCACCCAGATCCATGTGTTCCTCCACACTGACCTTCCAAAATGCATCACTTCGTATTTATCCACGTGGAACTCAATCTGCCATTTCTCTTCCCAGCTCTGCATCCTGTCTATGTCACTCTGCAGCCTACAGTAGCCCTCTATACTCTCGACGACACCTCCAACCTTTGTGTCATCAGCAAATTTACTAATCCACCCCAGAACCTCCTCATCCATGTCATTAATAAAAACTACAAAGAGGGGAGGCCAAAGAACACAGCCCTGTGGGATTCCTCTCAACACTGTCCTCCAAGCAGAATACTTTCCATCTACAACCACTGTCTGCCTTCTGCCAGCCAGCCAATTCTGAATCCAGACAGCCAAATCTCCCTGTATCCCATACTTCCTGACTTTATGAATGAGCCTTCCATGGGGAACCATAACAAATGCCTTGCTGAAGTCCAATGCAACACATCCAATGCTCGACCGTCATCGACCTGTCTTAACATCTCCTCAGAGAACTCAATAAGATTTGTGAGGCATGACTGCCCCTCACAAAGCCATGCTGACTGCCTTTAATCACGCTCTACTTTGCCAAATAGTCATAAATCCCATCCATCAGAACTTTTTCCAAACTTTGCTGACCACAGATGTAAGACTGACTGGTCTCTAATTGCCAGGGATTTCCCTATTACTCTTCTTGAAATAAGGAACAACATTCGCCTCCTTCCAATCCTGTGGTACGATTACTGTGGAGAGTGAGGAGGCAAATATCCTCGCCGGCGGCTTAACAACCTCCTTTCTCACTTCCCAGATAGGATAAATCTAGTCTGGCGCTGGGGACTCATCCATCTTAATGTTTTCCAAAATTTCTAGCACATCATCTTCATCAATATTGATCTGGTCAAGACTGAACTGGCCAAGCATCTCTAAGTTTTCATTTACAACAAGTTCCCTTTGCTTGGTGAAAATCGAAGCAAATATCTCATTTAGGACTTCCCCGATCTGCTCAGACTCCACGCATATGTTCTCTATGCTATTCCTGATCGACCCTATCTTCTCCCTGATTATTCTCTTATTCCTCACGTATGAGAAAAATGCTTTTGGTTTCTCCCTAATCTTTCTGCCAAGCCTTTTTCGTGCCCCATCATGGCTTTCCACAGTCCATTTCTGAGCTCCTTTCTTGCAAGCCCTGTAATCCACTAAAGCTTTGCTAGATCCTTGCTTCCTCCATCTTACGTAAGCTGTCTGCTTCCTTCTGACGAGAAGTTCCTCTGTTCTCGTCATCCAAGGTTCCATAATGTTACCCCTTCTTTCCTGTCTCAGAGGAACAAATTTGCGTATCACTCGCAACAACGACTCCTTAAATAGTCTCCATATGTCTGCTGTGCCCTTTCTGTGGATAAATTGCTCCAAGTCTATACTTCTCAACTCCTGTCTGATAGCATCACAATTTCCTTTTCCCCATTTAATATCTTCCCTCGGAAACTGCTCCTTTCACTCTCCCAGAGTATGCTACATATGAGGCAGTTGTGATCACTTTCATCAAAGTGCTCTCCCACCGTGAGTTCTGACACCTGTCCTGGCTCGTTGCCGAGCACCAAATCCAAACTGGCCTCTCCCCTCGTCGGTTTGTCGACATACTGAGCAAGGAAACCCTGTTGAACACACCTGACAAAAACGAATTCATCCACACCATTCGATATTGGAAAAGTTGAAATCACCCACAAAAATAACCCTGCTAATTTTGTATTTTTTTCCAGAATCTGCCCGCCTATGAGATCTTCAATCTCTCTACTTCTCTTAGGTGGTCTGTAGAAAACCTCCAAATGCGGTGACTGTTTCCTTGCTGTTGCTAAATTCCACCCATACTGACTGAGTAGACAAACCTTTCTCAACAACCTTCGTTTCTGTAGCTGTGACGCACTCTCTGATTAGTAATGCTACAGCCCCTCCTCATTTCCCACCCACCCTGTTTTTTTTACATTATTTACAGTGTGGAAACAGGCTCTTCGACCCAATAAGTCCATACCAACCCTCCAACGAGCAACCTACCCAGAACCAATCCCCTACATTTACCCCTTCATCTAACACTGTGGGCAATTTAGCATGGCCAATTCACCTAATCTGCACATTTTTTGGATTATGGGTGGAAATCCATGCAGACACGGGGAGAATTTACATACTCCACAAAGATAGTTCCCTGAGGTGGGAATTGAACACGTATCTCTGGCACTGTGAGGCAGCAGTGCTAGCTACTATACTACCGTGCTGCCGCGAAATGCTTTTAACTGTTTTTAAACGTTCTAAACCCTGGAACATCAAGCAACCATTACTGCCCCTGTGAAATCTACGTCTCCTTTATGGCCACGACATCGTAGCCCCAAGTACTGATCCATGCTCTAAGTTCGTCACTCTTATTTTGGATGTTTCTTGCATTAAAGCAGACACACCTTAACCGATCCCTTTGTTGCATCGCGTGAGAAACCATCCTGATAGATTCAATATATTCTGTCACTATCCCGTCTGCAACTAACCCCCTCTCAGACATGTGGTCTGATTCCTAACCCCCTGGCAAACTAGTTTAAACCCGCCCGAGCAAACGACCCACCCAGGACATTTGTGCCCCTCCAGTTCAGGTGCAACCCGTCCTTTATGTACAGGTCCCACCTTCCCGATGGTCTAGGTATCTAAAGCCCTCCCTCCTGCACCAGCCTCTAAGTCACGTGTTAAGCTGCATTCGCTGACTGTTCCTCATCTCACTACCTCGTGGCACTGGCAGCAAACCTGAGATCACTGCTCTACTCGTCCTGCTCTTCAGCTCCCAAACTAACTCCCTGCAGTCACTTTTCAGATCCTCAGTCCCTTTCCTGGCTATATCATTGGTGCGAAATGATCTGGTTTCCACAGTCTTCTGTGGCAAGGAATTCTAAATTTCAACACTCCCTGGCTAAAGACATTTCATCTTATCTCCGTTCTAATAGGTTTTCCCTTTACTCTAAGCCTGTGCCCTCCTGCCAGTGCACACGTCCTCACAATGTTGTGTGTATCCAGGTCATTCAGTATTCTGTAAGTTTCAATTGGATCCCCCCTCATCCTTGAAATCTCCATTGAGTATAAACCCAGAGTTCCTCATGTGTTAAGCTTTTCATTTCTGGTGAACCTTCTCTCAATACGCGCCAAGTCTAATGCATGCTTCCTGAGGTATGAGGCACAAAATACTGGAAAGGTGGTCTGGCCAGAGCCTTAGACAGCCTCACAATCCCCAACATTATATCCTACTCCTCTCGAGATGAATGACAACATTGTATCTGCCTTCTGAACTGCTGACTCAACCTGCAAGTTTATCTTCGGGAATCCTGGGCTTGGAATCCCAAGTCCCTTTGTTACTCAGATTTCTGATTTTTTTTCCCGTTTAGTAAATAGTCCATGCCTGTGTTCTTCATATCAAAGTGCATGACCTCACACTCTCCCACATTGTATTCCATCTGCTAATCCTTTTCCCACTCTCCTAAACTGTCGAAATCTTTCTGCAGGCTCCCTGCCTCCTCAATACTATTTGCCCTCCCACCTATCTTTGCATCATCTGCAAACGTAGTCAGAATGCCTTCTGTCCCGCCACTCAGATCATTAACCTATAAAGTGAAATGTTGTGGTCCCAGCACTGACTCTTGTGGAACACTGCTAGTCACCGGCTGCCGTCCTGAGAGGGACAATTTTATCCTCATTCTGCATTCTGGCAGAGAGGCAACCTTTTATCGAAGCTGCTACCTGGCCTCTGACACCATGGGTCCTTATCTGACTCTGCAGCCTCCTGTGCTGTACCATATCAAAGGCCTTCTGTATGTTCAGATAGGTAACTCTCTCTGGTCCAACCCGTCATTACCTCCTCAATGAATTGTCATTATATTGTGAACAATGTAGGTTATTGAAATGGGGAACAATCAGAAGGCCAGGATTATTTCTACAGACAGAGTGGAGATGTTCCTCAAAGCAGTTTCTAATTGGCTCACTAATGTAAAGGAGACTGCATTATGAGCAGCAATGTCAGGAGACTGGATTGAAAGAGTACAAGTGAAATGCTGCTTCACCTGGAAGGTGTGTTAAGGGCCTTGGACAGTGAAGAGGGAAGAGGTGAATGGGCAAATGTTGCAGGTTCTGCATTTACTTGGGAAGGTGCCATGGGGGGCTGGTGGGGAAGTGTTCGGTTGGTGGAGGGTATCACAGAGAGGATTGTCCCTGTGAATTACTGACAATGGACAGGAGGGGAAGATGTGTTTGATGGTGCTGTCCTACTGGAGATGGTGGAAAAGGCGGAGGATGATTCTGTGAATGCAGATTCTAGTGCAGTAGGAACTGAGGCCAAGGGGAGTTCTATCATTGTTCTGGGAAAGAGGGGACGGAGTGAGGGCAGAATTGAGGGAGACGGGACAATCACAGCTGAAGGCCCATTAGAGTGAGGGGATTTCTCCTTTGACATGTAGGAAACTTCCTCCTGGAATGTGACATCATCTAACAGAAATCACAGAGCCAGGGAAAATGGGACAATGGAGTCACTCTCAGCTGATCATGCGTTCAGCTAAAAATGTAGGTTCCACCTGAAAGACTGAAAACAGCCAGGCATTTCAAATGCAGATTTATGTCATATATCGGGTCAAATACGGAGTGTGAACATAGACATAGGTGAACTTCAGGGAGACATTTAAACAGGTACTGCTTAGTAATGCTCAGCAATGATTGACTCTGGTAAAAAAAAAAGATGATATGAAGATGTGAAGATGGTCCCCCACCCTACCCCATGATGCACAAAGGCTGTGAAGGATGCTAATCAATCACAAACTAAAGAATTCAGATTCCCGAGCACTGGCGTCGGCTACATTTTGGGAATTTACTTTTGGAACCAGAAGCAGATTGTCTCAAACAAAATGCAAAGAAAAATGTTCCAAAATTGTCAAGAAATATGAAAAAAAAACTAACCACAAGAGTTTTCCCACAGCGAATAAAAACTGTTCATGATGTGTGTGTGAGACAGTTGGAAGAAAGTCAGGAAAGTATATGTGGGACATTTGGAGATTTGGTTTCAGGGAACAGGCAGAGAATTTAAAACAGTATTTTACATCGTTCCTCACAGGGGAAGGCTCAAACAGTTTCAATATTATAAACAAATGTGTAGTCAGATGAAAGTTTTGCACTGTCTCTGACAAAACGAACAAGGCTTTTCTCAAACATAAAAGACCAAGTGTAAACAGCTCATCAGCAGTTATTAGCCAGTTTCAATCGAAGTGATTACAGAGTGACTGGTGGCACTGTGTGAAATATTATATACCTCTCGGGATTACAGGAGTGTCCCAGTGAAACTGGCGAAACTCCAATGTGGCGCCTGTCTTCAAGTAGAGAGTGAGTCTTCAATTGTTTAGGTGCTCCCTTTGTCTGAATAGTGGAGCATATTTGAGAGGCTTAATGGCCTTAAGATGTACGTCCCTCCTAAGTGATTTAAAAACAAGTAAAACTCTGCTCCATCCTCTGATGCGTGAGATACTGGGGAAATGAACATTTTGCGAAAGTTAAATTATTTTGAAAATTATCTGGAACATTGTACAAAAAGCATCATCCAGAGAATTCTAGAAACAGCATTCATAAGAACATTTTATAACCATATGGGGATATTGCGTAAGAGAGAGAGAGAGAGAGAGAGAGAGAGAGAGAGAGAGAGAGAGAGAGAGAGAGAGAGAGAGAGAAAGTGCTTCATTACAATGGTGAGAGTGATGGAGCCTTATTCCAGGGAAGGCGCTATACAGTGAGTGTGAGAGAGCAGAGAGAGTAGTGGGCGGCACGGTAGCACAGCAGTTAGCACTGCTGCCTCACAGTCCTAGGGATTCAGGTTCATTTTCCGACTCAGGTGACTGACAGTATGCAGTTTGCACATTCTCCCCGTGTCTGTGTGGGTTTTCTCGGGGTACTCCGGTATCCTCCCACACTCCAAAAATGTGCATGTCATGTGAATTGGCCATGTTAAATTGTCCGTAGTGTTAGGAGTAGGGGAATGGTTCTGGATGCGGTTGCTCTTTGGAGGGTTGGTGTCGACTTGTTGGGCCAAAGGGCCTGTTTCCACGCTGTTAGTAATCTAATACGGTGACCCTTAGCCTGACAGAGCGGGGAAGGTTATTGGTGCTTTTGCTGTACTGCTGGACATTTCTTCAGACCGCAGATACTGCACTGAGCTGGGGGTTGAGCTCAGACCATGCTGGGTGAGTCTGGTGGTGCGGCTCCCTCTGGGAAGTGGCCTCCCTCTGTACTCGACCATTCACCAGGACCTCCGTGCCCCTCTCGACAAGCTGTGGTGTAATTTCATCTTATCTGCCATGCTCAGGTAAACTATGCAGGGCAAGTCCAAACTGAGAAATCTCAACCGTGTGTCCATTGGCTTTTAAAGATGGCACCAGTGCCAGTGGTAACAGAATATCCAGGGGTAACTGGACGATGGTGAGTACCACCAGCCATGATGGGTGGGAGAATCGTGCTGGCCTAGAATGAGAAGGACACCATGGGGTCGGGTGGATAGTTAATGAGTTGGGTTCGAAAAGATAACACCAGAAAACTAGCTCTGACTGGTGCAGACAATCCTTCTGTCACACTCAATGAAAATGGCACTGAGACAAATTATTGTCAGAATCAGCCCAATGAGTCTAAGACTCTTCTGACCCTACTGCCAGTTACGAAGCTGCAGGATAAATGCTTCTCCAAAACACTCCAACATCTTAACTTACACCGATATCCTTCTCACCCATCATTCCTGCAAACAGTGGCCGATATTCAAGATGCTATCGAAATGTTTTCATTTCACAATTTTTAAACATACCATCAGATCCTTCTCTGAAATTCTCTCTCAATCTCCCCCTCCCATTTAACAAAGCTCCTCCCATTTTTTGGTATTTAAACTGATTTCCCTACCATCTCTCTCTGGCAATGCGTTTCACACCCACAGGACACCCTGTGTCATACCACAATGGAGGTATAGAGCAGTAAATGGAGGCGAGCTGCACATTTCCAGCATGGGTGCAAGTTTCCCCTTGTAGGGCAAAAATCTACCACAGTGTTACTCAGCAATGCAGTGATTGGTGTACACAGCTGAGTATGCTGGGAAGGTAACTACTCGAAATTAATAGATAAATTCCCGGCTATTCACTGCAAAGCTTCCCATGCTTCACAGATATCCAGTCCGCGTGTATGGAACAATGCCTTTGTGTGTTCTTCACAGCGCCCTGTGCTGAAAAGATTATCTAGTCCAAGTTTATAGATCAGTGCACTGTTGGACAGATAAGTAGTGAACTGTTGAGCTCGAAACAGTGTTCGATTCTGGATGGATTGCTGAGCAGTACACTAACCTGGTCTACGCAGTGCTTCATGCTGAGCAGGTATCTCATCTGGGCTCAGACGTGTCCGGGCTGGATCTGTGAGGTGGATTGAGTATCTGATATAATTCCTGACATGATTATCACTCCTCCAGCTCGGCTCATTCTGCCAATAAATGTGAGGTGCTGTTTTTCAGGTAGAATTTACTTGGTCAAAATATTCGACATTAAGCAAAACACAATTTATTTGAACACTGTCGATAAAATACATCAAAAGGAAGAAGAACTTGCAATAATGTAATTCTGTTGGAAAACGTGGCCGAACAATAGTTTACTTAACTAGTATACAGTAACTGCTCCAATATGGTATCATCCAATAAGGACATAAGTCAAAAATCAAATGCAGGAAACAGATAGTCTCACATGCAGTTCTCTAATCCAAGAGGAAAGAAAATCAAAAGATAATTCTGAGAGAAATCTCAGAGAGAGTGTGTAGCACTCTCTCTGATTTACTGCCTTCTAACCCTGCTGAGACCCCAGCAATAACTGGTGAAAGGTATAACTAAGACTCCTGGTTCTGTGAGTGTTTGACCATCACACCACAGGACCAGGCTGCGGCTGCAAGAACACAAGGAATGGACTGCATCTGCACCGTCTATGGCTCTGTAGGTGTCTCCAAAAATGCCTTCCTATAGTATGGCGACCAAAACTGCACGCAATACTCCAGATGCGGATGCACCAGAGTCTTATACAACTGCAACATGAACTCAGGACTCCGGAACTCAATTCCTCTACCAATAAAAGCCAGTATGCCATATCCCTTCTTCACCACACTATTTACCTGGGTGGCAACTTTCAAAGATCTGTGTACATGGACACCAAGATCCCTCTGCTCATCCACACTACCAAGTATATGACCATTAGCCCAGTACCCCATCTTTTTGTTACTCTTACCAAAGTGAATGACCTCACACTTACCTACATTGAACTCCATTTACCACCTTTCTGCCCATCTCTGCAGCTTATCTATATCCCGCTGTAACCTGCCACATCCTTCCTCAATGTCAACAACTCCAACGACTTTCGTGTAATCCGCAAACTTGCTCACCCAACCTTCTAGCCCCTCCTCCAGGTCATTTATAAAAAAGACCAACAGCAATGGTCCCAAAACAGATCCTTGAGGAACACCGCTAGTAACTGCACTCCAAGATGAACCTTTACAATCCACTACTACCGTCTGTCTTCTTCCAGCCAGCCAAATCCTAATCCAAACCTCCATCTCACCCTCAATGCCAACCCCCCCGTATTTTTTGCAGTAGCCTTCCATGGGGAACCTTATCAAAGGCCTTACTAAAATCCATATGCACCACATCTACCGCTTTACCCTCGTCCACCTCCTTAGTCACCTTTTCGAAGAATTCAATAAGGTTTGTGAGGCACGACGTGCCCTTCACAAAACCATGCTGACTATGCTTGATTATTCCTATCCAGATGTTCATAAATCCTATCCCTTACAATTCTCTCTAAGACTTTGCCCAAACAGAAGTGAGACTCACCGGCCTATAGTTACTAAGGTTATCCCTACTCCCCCTCTTGAACAAAGGAACCACATTTGCTATCCTCCAGTCTTCTGGCACTATTCTTGTAGACAACGAGGACATAAAAAAACCAAGGTTAATGGCTCTGCAATCTCCTCCCTTGCTTCCCAGAGAATCCTCGGATAAATGCCATCAGGTCCAGGGGACTTATCTATTTTCACCTTTTCCAGAATTTCCAACACCTCTTCCCTACATACCTCAAAGCCGTCCATTCTAATTAATTGTGACTCAGTGTTCACATCGGCAACAATGTCCTGTTCCTGAGTGAATACAGACGAAAAGTATTCATTCAGTCTCTCCCCAATCACTTCAGCCTCCACACGCAACTTCCACTACTATCCTTGACTGGACCTATTCCTACCCTAGTCATTCTTTTATTCCTGACACACCTATAGAAAGACTTTGGGTTTTCCCTAATCCTACCAGCTAAGGACTTTTCATGTCCCCTCCTTGCTGCTCTTAGCTCTCTCTTCAAATCCTTTCTGGCTACCTTATAACTCTCAAGCGCCCCAATTGAACCTTCACGCCTCAAATTTACATAGGCCGCCCTCTTCCATTTAACAAGGGATTCCAATTCCTTATTAAACCACGGCTCCCTCACACGACCCTTTCCTCCCTGCCTGACAGGTACATACCTATCAAGGACATTCAATAGTTGCTCCTTGAACAAGCTCCACATATCAATTGCGCCCTTGCCTTGAAGCCTACTTTTCCAAGCCACGCATCCTAAGTCGTGCCTCACCGCATCATAATTTCCCTGCCCTCAGCTATAACTCTTGCCTTGCAGTGCACACTTATCCCTCTCCATCACTAGAGCAAAAGTCACCGAATTGTGGTCACTGTCCCCAAAGTGCTCATCTACGTCCAATTCTAACACCTGACCTGGTTCGTTACCCAGAACCAAATCCAGTATGGCCTCACCTCTTATTGGCCTGTCTACATACTGTGTCAGCAAACCCTCCTGCATACATTGGACAAACACCGACCCATCTAACGAACTCGAGCTATAGCTTTCCCAGTCAATATCTGGAAAGTTAAAGACCCCATAACAACCACCCTATTACTTTCACTCTTCTCCTGAATTATCCTCGCAATCCTTTCTTCAACGTCTCGAGGAGTATTAGGACGCCTGTAGAAAAATCCTAACAGGGTGACCTCACCTTTCCTATTCCTAACCTCAGCCCAAACTACCTCAGATGGCGAGTCTTCATCCATCGTCCTTTCCAATGCTGTGATACTATCTTTGACAAGCAATGCCACACCTCCCCCTCTTTTACTCCCACCTCTGATCCTAGTAAAACATTTAAACCCTGGAACCTGCAACAGCCAATCCTGTCCCTGTTCTACCCATGTTTCCATAATAGCCACAACATCGAAGTCCCAGGTACCAACCCACGCTGCAAGTTCACCTTCCTTGTTTCGTATACTTCTTGCATTGAAGTATACACACTTCAAGCCACTTTCCTGTTTACAGGCACCCTCCTTTGAGATTGATGCCATGTTCCTAACCTCCCTACACTCCAGGTCCTGCACCCTAAAGCTACAGTCTAGGTTCCCATGCCCCTGCAGAGTTAGTTTAAATCCCCCCCAAGAGCACTAGCAAACCTCCTCCCAAGGATACTGGTGCCCCTCAGTTTCAGGTGTAGACCATCCTGTTTATAGAGGTCCCACCTTCCCCAGAAAGAACCCCAGTTATCCAGATACCGGAATCCCTCCCTCCTGCACCATCCCTGTAGCCACGCATTTAACTGTTCTCTCTCCCTATTCCTCGACTCTCTATCACGTGGCACGGGTAACAAACCAGAGACAACAACTCTGTTTGTTGTAACTCTAAGCTTCCAACCTAGCTCCCTGAAAGCCTGACTAACATCCTCAGCCCTCTTCCTACCTATGTCGTTGGTGCCAATGTGGACCACGAATTCGAGCTGCTCCCCCTCCCCCTTAATGACCCGGAAAACACGATCAGAGACATCACGTACCCTTGCACCTGGGAGGCAACATACCAAACGTGAGTCTCTCTCGCCCCCACAAAACCACCGGGACAGGCTCCGTGTCAGAGGCCTGAACCCCATTGCTTACCCCTGGTAGGTCCCCCCCCTCCCCCCCTCAAGTATCCAAAACGGTATACTTGTTCTTGAGGGTAAAGGCCGCAGGGGGTCCCTGCACTGGCTGCTTCCTCCCAGTCCCCCTCACTGTCATCCATCTGTCTGCAATCTTTGGAGTTACTACTTCCCTAAAGCTCCGTTCTATGACCCCCTCTGCCGCCCGAGTGATCCTAAGTTCATCCAACTCCAGCTCCAGTTCCCTAACACGGTCTTGGAGGAGCTGGAGATGGGTGCACTTGCTGCAAGTGTAATCAGCAGGGACGACGATGGCATCCCTCACCTCAAACATGTTCCAAGAGGAACATTGCACTGCCTTCTCTGCCATCCCTCTAAAAGTAACCTTTAAAAAAAACTATGTCTAAATAATAGAACAAGCAAAACACTTACCCAGGTAAGCTTGCGCTACACCAGCTTCCGGGTCCGCTCCGCGCATTTTTAAAAAAATAAACTTGCAAATTTAAACTGTTAAACAAACGTCACCGAGCCTTCAAGCAGCCACTGCCAAACAGCCATTACCTGCTCCGCTGAGAGAGTGAGCAGGATAATCATCATAACTTTATCAGAGGGAAGTCACACCTACCGAATGTGAATTAGTTTGAGGAGGTCGCTTAATTAAGTTTGCAGTAAGGCCTTTAACAACGCTTCACATGGGAAACTGAAAAATAAAGTAAAATCCCATGGAATCAAGGATAACTTGACAAATTACAACTAAAATTGTCTCAGTGGCAGAAGTCAGAGGGTGGTGGGAGAAGGCTGTATGTGTGACTGGAGACCAGTGTCCCTGGTGTACCACAGGGATTAGTGCTGTGTCCCTTATTATTTGTGGTATTCATAAATGGTGCAGATGTGAACGGAGGGGAATGGGTGAAGAGGTGGGGATTGTGATAACTAAGTTTGTGTTTGCCTGGTTTGTTGGTAGTGAAGAGAAAGGTCTTACGTTTAAGAAAGATACACATAGATTGGTCAGATGGGCAGAATAATGGCAGATAGAACGTAAACCTAATAAATATGATGTGATAAACTTTGGAAGAAGAAACCAGGCGGGGAGGACTCAATGAATGGCAGCACGCTAGGAAGCTCAGAGGGTGCTTCTCCACACATCCCTGAATGTGACTGGACAGGGTAATACGTTAGTTAAGAAGTGGACCTTGGGTGCAGCAATTATTAATCGGGGCGTAGATTATAAGAGTTGTACACGGCTTGGCTGAGGCCAATACGGAGTGCTGTGTGTAATTCTGGGAGCCACATTACAGTAAGGACGTGATGGTACTGGAGGGTGTGCTGAGGAGATTCACCAGGATGTTCCCTGGGATTGAACATATCGGCTATGGAGAGAGGCTGGATAAGCTCGGGTTGTTTAGTTTGGAGCAGAGGAGGCTGAGGGGGATGTGATTCACAAGGACAGGATGATGCGGGGCATGGAGAAGGTGGATACACAGCAGCTGTTCCTTTTAGTCAGACGGCCAAGAACAAGGGAGCCCACTTTAAAAGTGAAGGGTTTGAGGTTTAGTGAGGATTTAAAGATAGTTGTCTTTCACCCAGAAGGTGATGGGGTTCGGAATTTAATTCCTGAGAGGAGAGTTATCACGGGCATCCTCACTGCCATTAAAAAGTACTTGGACGAGCAATTGGAAGTGTTATAATATTCCAGGCTATGGGCCTGGTGTAGGAAGGTGGGACTGCTGTAGATCGTGCTGTATTTCTGACATTACAGAATATATACTCCTGTGAGTGTATGCCTGTGCAAGGACAGTCATTGAACAGCGTAAGGCAGGAATTGATGGATTTCTGAAGAGTATATTCACAAGAGTTATAAGAGTGAACTGTAATAGTTTGTCAAATTATGCCAATATGAGAAGTATGAGAAAACAATTGCAGCTTCCTTACAATCTGAATCCAGAGAATGGAGAATGGGAAACAGGGAAATGGCAGAACTATGAAGACACTACCTCAGCTCTGTCTTCACAGAACTTTCTATCAATACTAGGAAAACGAAGTCTGGTGTGGAAAATGATATAGTACATGGAACATAGAACATAGTAAGTACATGGTTTTGAAGAAAATGTTGGGAGTGAAAGTAATGGTCAAAGACAACACTCATATAGATTTATGAAATGGAAATTATGTTTGAGAAGCAGACTGGGAGACAAATGAAACAGAAGCAATGGATGTAAAACATTTGCATTTTTAGAAAAAACATTCGTAAAGCTCCAAGCCCAATTTACAAAAAACTAAATCTTAGTGGATTAGGGTGAAAATATGGCCATGTTTCTAGAATTGGACAGCTGGCAGGAAACAGTAAATATAAATAAACAGACTCGTCAAGCAACAGCCTGATATTATATGAAAGGTACGATTCTGTGAGTATGACCATGTCCCAGACACCGCATCAACTTCCCCAGATATCTCCTAACTCACCAGCTGGACAGCCACAGCAGAAGTGGCGGCACAGTGGGATACAGTTGGAAGGGAATTGCTCTGTGAGTCCTCAACAGTGACTCTATATCCCATGAAGTCTCATGGCGTTAGTTTACACATGGGAAAGGAAACCTCCTGCTGATTACCATGTACCAGCCTCTCTCAATTGATGAATCAATACTCCTCCATGCTGAACAACACTTGGAGGAAGCATTGAGGGTGGCAAGGGCGCAAAATGTACTCTGTGTGGGCGATTTCAATGTCCACCACCAAGAGTAGCTCTGCAGCAGCATTACGGATTGAGTTTGTCGGGTACTAAAATGTATAACTGCTCAACTGGGTCTACGGCAGGTGGTGAAGGAACCAGCATGAGGAAAATACATACTTGACCACAGCCTTACTAATCTGTCAGTTGCAGAAGTATCTGTCCATGACAGTATCGGTAAGAGTGACCACGCATAGTCATTCTGGAGACAAAGTCCCACCTTCTCATTGAGAATAACCTCCATCATTTTGGGTGGTACTATCACCGTGCTAAATGGGACAGACTTCAAGCAGATCTAGCAGCTCAAGTCTGGGTTTCTATAAGCTGCTGTGGGTCAGCAATAGCAGCAGAATTGTACTCCAGCACGACCTCATGACCTGGCATATTGCCTTCACAACAATTACCATCAAGCCAGAGGATCAACCTTGGATCAATGGAGTGTGTAGGAGGGCAGGATCAGCACCAAGCATAACTGAAAATGAGGTGTCAGCCTGGTGAAGCCACCAACCAGGAAAACGTGTGTGCCAAACAGCATAAGCAATAAGTGATAAACAGAGCTTAGTGATCCCACAAGCAATGGTTCAGATCTCTGCTGTCCTTCCACTTCGAGTTGAGAATAGTTGTGGACAATTAGACAAGTCATTGGAGGAGATGTATCCACAAAAATCCCCATCCTTACTGATAGAAGAGCCCAGCACTTCAGTGTATAAGATAAGGCTAATGCATTCACAACAATCTTCAGTCAGAAGTGCTGAGTGGATGATCCATCTCGGCCTCCTCCAGTTGTCCTCAGCAATTCAGCTACCAGTCATCAGCCAATTTGATTCAGTCCATGTGATATCCAGATTCAGTTGGATACACTGGATACTACAAAGGGTACATACCCTGACAACATTCTGGCAATAGTACTGGCAACTTGTGCTCCAGAACTTGTCACTGCCCTAACTAAGCTGTTCCAATATCGTGACAACAATGACATTTCCCGATTATGTGGAAAATTACTCAAGTATCTCCGATACATAAAAAGCAGAACAAATCCAATCCGGCCAATTACCAACCCATCAGTAAAGTGGTGGAAGGTGTCAGTGCTTTCAAGCAAAACCTGCTCAGCAATAACCTGCTCAATGACGCTCAGTTTTGGCTCCACCAGGGCCACTCAGCTCCTGACCTCATTACCTTAGTTCAAACATGGACAAATGAGCTGAATTCCAGAGGTGTGGTGAGAGTGACAACCCTTTAAAATAAGGCTGCCTTCGACCAAGTGTGGTATCAAGGGGCCTGAACAAAACTGGAATCAATGGGTATCAGGGGCAAACTCCCCGCTGGTTAGAACCATACCTGACACTTAGGAAGATGGTCATGATTGATAAAGGTCAGTCAACTCAGCTCCAGGACAAGTCTGTAAGAGTCCCTCGGGCAGTGGTCTCGGCCCAAACATCTTTGAGGCTGCTTCACCAATGACCTTCCCTCCATTTTAGGGTCAGAAGTGGGATGTTGGCCAATGATTGCACAAGGCTCAGCAACATTTGTGGCTCCTCAGATACTGAAGCAATCCATGTCCAAATGCGACAAGATCTGGACAGTATCCAGGCTGACAAGTGGCAAGTAATATTCAGGCCACACAAATGCCAGACCGTGACCATCTCCACTAAAATACAATCTAACCACTGTTTCTTGGCGTTCAATGCTATTACCATCACTGAATCCACAGTGGATTGCAGCGGTTCAACAAGGCAGCTCACCACCAACCTCTCAAGAGGCAACCAGGGACAGGCAATAAATGCTGGCCCAGCCAGTCACACCCAGATTCACGATTTTGTTTAAAGAATTAACAGTGGACGGTTGCTTAGACATCATAGTGATCGGTGCTCAGGCCCCAGCTGTTCACAATAGCCATTAAACATTTGGTTGCTGGAATCAAATACAATATATCCTAACCTGCTGACAGAACTAAAGGATGTTGGATTGTGAGTGGGTGAAGAGGTTGTAAAAAGCTTCAAGGTGACTTCGACAAGTGGAGTGAATGGGCAAATATTTTGCAGATGGAGAGCAAGGTGTGTAGAGGTGACGGTTTGCCCTTCGTTGGGAACAATAGACTGGAAGCATATCGTTTGAAAAGGGATTGTTTGGAACATGTTGATCTACAAAGGGACGCATGCACCTTTTTGTTGTTTCCTTCTGCGCATCCCTCCAAGTTCCCTGCAGCGCAGTGAGGTCTGAACCCAAAAGGCAATACTGGGAATGGAATTGGCACGCTGACCAGTGTACATAGACCCTCCAAGTGGGGAGCTGTAACATTGCAAATGTTCATTGCAAAGTGACATTTCCAGAACCTGCACCTGCATGTCTCTTTGTTCGGCAACATTTCACAGGGCACGACAGTACTTTAACTTACCAAAATGCAAAACCCCACAAATATCTAAATTAAACTCCATCTGTCAGTCCTTGGCCCTTTCATGGCCAACGGTGCCGTTATATTCTGAGATTATCTTCTTCACTGTCCACTGCACCACTTTGTTCATGTTATATGTAAACGTACTAACCTTGCCTCCAATATTCACGTCCAAGTCGTTGATATACATGCTGAAAAGTAATGAGCTCAACACTGATTCTTTCAACACACTGCTGGCCACAGGTTTCCAGTCTGAAAAACAATCCGTTACCTTCAATCCAATTTTTTATCCAATTGGTTAGCTTTCCCTGGATTGCATGTGATCTAACCTTAGTAATCTGGCTATGATGAGGAAACTCATTAAACGCCTTGCTGCAGTCTGTGTAAACAGATGATACCACAGTGCCTTCGTCAATCTTCTTTTTCACCTCGTCGAAATACTCAATCACGTTAATGAGACATGATTTCCATAGCGAAAAGCCATGTTGACTTTACGTAATAAGTCCTTGCCTTTCTAAATGCATGTAAGTCCTATCCTTCAGAATTCCCTCCAACAAGCTGCCCTCGTCAGACGTTAGGCTCACTGAGTATATAATTTCCTGTGTTTTTCGATCACTTTTCCCTTTTCTAGCCCCATTCCTCCATTGGCCTCAAAATTTAAAATATAACTAAGTTGGTGATATGGCCAAGCATATCATTCTCAGAGTGTGTCAGGCTCAGTGTTAGGAAAGGGTCAGGCAAATTTCTTTAATCTGCTAAAACAAGGCGTTTACGATGAAAAACACAATTACTCAAACTATGATGGAAAGAAGAATGATGAGAGGATATTGCAAAAATATACATTGACATTTCCCTTTGGTAAATATTGTGGAACACACACACACACACACGTGGCAGAAGGAAAAATTAACATTTGGATCAGATGATATTTTGCTTGTAGACTCATTTAGTCCTACAGCATGAAGACAGACCCTTTGGCCCAAACTGGTCCATGCTGACTCAAATGTTCATCCACACTAACACCATTTCCTTGCACTTGGCCCATATTGTTCTGAACCTTTCCCACCCATACACTTGTTCAAGTGCCTTTTAAATGTTAATGTAAATGCATCAAATTGTGCAAAAAAGCTGCCACTCTTGTTTCCTTTTATTCTGTTCTCCTCTAACCTTAAACTGATGCCCTCCAGTCCTCGATTCCCCAACTCTGGGAAAAAAAGACTGTCCTTTCACCAAAACCATGCCTCTCATGATCTTGTACACTTCAGATTAGATACCCTACAGTATGGAAACAGGCCCTTCAGCCAGCAAGTCCACATCAACCCTCCGAATAGTTACCCACCCAGGCCCATTCCTCTAGCCTATGTTTATCCCTGCCGAATGCGTCGAACACTATGTTCGATTTAGTATGGCCAATTCACCTGACCTTCATATCTTCAGACTGTGGGAAGAAACCAGAGTACCCGGAGGAAACCTGCGCAGACATAGGGAGAATGTGCAAACTCTACACAGACACTCGCCCGAGGTGCGAATCGAACCCGGAGCCCTGGCGCTGTGAGGCAGTAGTGCGAACAACTGAGCCACCGTGCTACCCCTTTTATACAGATTATGGAGCTTGTTAATTCCACATCATTTGAGTGAAGCGATAAGGAAAACCTTCTGAATTCACAGGAAAGAAACGGAGATGTCGAAGTGAGGCAAAAGAGTTATTGTGATCAACCCTGAGAGTGTTGCGGAGGCATTATTTCGGGTATGTTGGGCAGATGTTTTCTTCTTTATAAGGAATGATCACCTTACCACAGAGAGAGGGCAATGGGGTTCCACCAGACTAATCCCTGGGATGGTGGTACCATGAGGAGTGAAAAAATAATCCGTAGTGCTGTGAGAGAATAAGAGGTGATTGCATTGAAACTTTAGGGGGATGGATAGTCACCCATCATGTTCTCAACAAACACTAATACGGTGATAGTTTCCATGGCTTGTTATTTTTGCACTCGGGTTACATGATTCGCAATAGTTTAAGAGTCTCTAAGGACATTCCCCTCACCCGACCTTGACTCTACGTGTCGATTGAGAGAGACAGAGGGTCATTCTTTGAATAAACTGTCCGCACATTAATACAGTGTATTTGCTGTATGATTCTGCACTGAGTGTCATGTTATCCACAAACATTACAGCAGCCACAATACCTTCATTCTAAAACAGTTAACTATTCCCACCAGCTTCTGACGTCCATGGAGAATATGTTTCTGACTTCTTAGAGATGGAAGGAGTCTCCTTCACACTTGGGATGAAGCATATGGCTTCCTTCCTCACTGTCAGCAAACCGCATTAAAGTGTCATGTGTTGCACAGGTAATGGAGCTACAAGGAACATCGGGGATCCCTCTATGAGTGACGTCTTTGCTCCATTGATTTGTCAGGTTTGAGCATCAAGGATACCCTCCTGTTCCTGTATACGTGACTCAAGGGTCTGAATGGTCTCCTCTTGGTTACATGGAATAGGTTCAAGCGCCTGATTGGGCTCTGCCTGCTCCTATTTAACAGTTCGATGTGCTGACCAGACCCAACCTCTTCCTTGGAACAGGCAGGAGAATTGAATGTGTTGTCCCACTTCTTGATCAGTAATTTCGATGGGCTGAATAGCTTCCAAATATCAGTGCGTAACAAGCTTGAGATGCTGAATGAGCTTCTCTTTTAACTGTGGAAATGTACAGTATCTGTCCGTGCTGTTGTATGAATGCCACAGGCACTTTAACAGCACATGACTGAATTTTGTCCAGGTTTTGCTGCACATGGACACAGATTGGTTCAGGAGCTGAGGGGGTGGGGGGGCACATTGTTCTGAACATTGTGTGATCTTCAGTAACCCTCCCAACTTCTGATCTTGTGATTGCGAAAGACATTGATGAAACAGCTGAAGGTGTTTGTGCTAAGGAACTAACCTAAGGATCTCCTGAAGAAATGTCCGGGGACTGAGAAGACTGTCGACCATTGATCTCAAGCATCTTTCTTTGTACGCTGAAAGACCCCAACGAGTTGGGAGGTTACACCTAATTCCCATTCAGCTCAAATATATAGGTTGTCCCGATGACACCCTCAGTCAAATATTGCCTTTATATCGTGGCCATTCTCTCTTCCCTGAGCCCCTATGTTCAACTCTTGTTCATATCAATAGGTGACGGTGCATATATGGGGATTGTTTTCTTCTCACAGAGGATAATAGCTTTAAATTAAGGTTGTGTAGGTATAGGACAGATGTTAGGGGTAGGTTCTTTACTCAGCGAGTCGTGAGTTCATGGAATGCCCTGCCAGTAGCAGTGGTGGACTCTCCCTCATTATGGGCATTTAAGCGGGCATTGGATAGCCAAATGGAGGATAGTGGGCTAGTGTAGGTTAGGTGGGCTTGGATCGGCGCAACATCGAGGGCCGAAGGGCCTGTACTGCGCTGTATTCTTCTATGTTCTATGTTCTATGTAAGCAATGTCTGGAATTATCTGGGCTAGAGAGCTAGGGGAGCTAGATCACTGAAAGTATTTAAAGAGGAGGTAGATTAATTTTTGACCTGTCAGTTTTCACATTCTCCCTGTGTCTGCGTGGGTTCCCTCCCACAGTCCAAAAATGTGCAGTTTAGGTGAATTGGTTAATGTTAGTGTTAGGTGAAGGGGTTAATGTAGGGGAATGTTAGCCTTCCTAACCTGCAATCTTCTTCCTGACCTCTCCGCCCCCACCCCACTCTGACCTATCACCCTAACCTTGCCCTCTTTCCACCTATCGCATTTCCAACGCCCCGCCCCCAAGTCCCTCCTCCGTACCTTTTATCTTAGCCTGCTGGACACACTTTCCTCATTCCTGAAGAAGGGCTTATGCCCGAAACGTCGATTCTCCTGTTCCCTGGATGCTGCCTGACCTGCTGCGCTGTTCCAGCAACACATTTTCAGCTCTGATCTCCAGCATCTGCAGACCTCACTTTCTCCTCATAGCATAACACCACACAAGCATGAAAAAAAGAAACAGAATGATGTTATTCGGTCCACTGAGCCTGATATGCCGTTCGATAGTTTCTAATATGTTCCTCAACATCATTCTCCTGCCTTCCCCGAGAATCCTTGATCCCCTTATAAAGCAAAAGCATATCTGTTCTGTCTTTTTGGCACTAGTGTCTGTATGTGTGCGCGTCCATCTGCTTGTGATCCGTGTATTTGTTTGTCTATGTCTGTCTTTCTTTGTATCAGCCTGTGTGTTTGTATCTGTATTTGTGTCTACTTGTGTGTGACTCTATATGTCGCTGTGTGTTTCTAATTGTGTGTATGCATGTCCCCTTGTATATATTGTGTTTGTTCTTATATTGAAGTGTTTACCAATAATTCTGTGTATTTATGCGTCTGCATCTCTGTGCGGTGAGGTATCTGCGTTTTTTTGGGGGGAGTGAAAGGACTGTCTTTGGAAATGCCACTGGACTTAAAGTGAGAACTGTCTTTTAATTAGCACTGTTCCTTACTCGGTCAGTGGGACATGGACGTTTCAGAAACTCCATGTGAGGCGTCCCAGTCCGCTCCATCTTCTACTAGCGTCCTCCCCACATGGTGGGGGTAGGCGGTTGCCGGAATGAAGATTGGGCACTCTACCAACCTGCTTGGCCCTTTTTGTCCTATTCCAGGCTGTTTCTCTTGGAAAGGGAGAATAGGAGTGAGGGCAGGAGTGGGTGATCCTGCTGTTAGTCCTGGTGGAAGTGGGGCTCGGGGGAATGGTGAGGTGTCTGGAATTAGTCAGTCGACAGTTTTGCATTCACATAGTATTATTGTTGTGTGCGAGTGTGGGGTATTGCGTCGGTGACAAAGAAAGTGTGGGAGGATACTGATTTCAATAGTGACAGTGGTAGTGCGTGAGCTGTATATGGAGATAGAGCGTGAGGATTGTCTGAGAGTAGGTGCTATGGCAGATATACAGTGAGTGTGAGGGAGCAGAGAGAATACAGTGACCTTTATCCTGACAGAGCCGGGAGGATATTGATGCTTGTCCTGTATTGATGGACAGTTCTTCAGATCATGTCAGAGTCGAGGTGAGCCTCCCGAATGTCTTGCCCAAGTCTATCACTAATAATGACACAGACCTGTCCCTCAGCTTCAACAGAATCGGTTTAGCTCGAGCTTACAAATAGCAAGGAGAAGCAAATATTTGTGTGTCATATATCGAAACCAAAACGGTTGCAGAAAGTCTGAGCATCATATGCTCTGGAAATTAGATATGCAAGTATTGTGAATACTGCAGTCTTATTGGATTGTCTCATTTTGCATCTAAAGTGCATTGACTAAGTGACTGTTCATGCTGTGAAAAGTAAGTTCCATAAGTGTATATGAAGTGGATTGAAGAGTGTGTTGTGATGCAAACTAGAGAGCAGGTTATTTCGAATTTGTTGTTGTGTGATCAGACGTACGAATTAATGACCTTGCTCTGAAGCAACTTTCAAGGAATAATGAGATTAATAAGGTGGATTTTACACGGTGTCTGCATACAATATAGAATGCTTCAACATTTTTGGTTGAACGTCATGGAAATCTTGTAGCTCGAGGGTCAAAATAGCTTCAGTGAATTGGGAAAGTATAAAATAACATTCAATAATAATAAAAAAAACAATGGTTGTTCGAGCCATAGAGTCAACAGTACGGAGACAGGAGCTTTATCCCAAGCTAAACCCTTCCGACCAAAACGTCCATCCATGCTATTCCCATTTCCCTCCCATTGCCCCGTATCCTTCTAATCATTTCCTGTACGCGTATTTGACCAAGTGCCTTTTAAATGTTGTTAATGTACCCGCCTCAACCACTTCCACTGGCACCTCATTCCATATGCATACCAACACCTGTGTAACACGGTTCTGCCTCAGGTTCCCTTGAATTCTTTCTCCTCTGAACTTAAACCAATACCCTATAGTCTGTGAATGCCCAACCCTGGGAAACAAGACTGAGTGCATTCACTCTGTCCATGCCTGTCATGACCTTATACATTTCCATCAGATCCCCTCAATCTTATAGTGTAAAGTTAAAAGTCGTAGCTTGTCTAATCTCTCCCTTTCACTCAGGCCATTGAAACATCAACATTCTTGTAAATTTCTTCAGCACTCTTTCCAGTTTAATATAATCCTTCCTATAGCAAAATGAACAAAACTAAACATAATGCTACCAATATGGCCTCATCAGCATCCTGTATAACGGCAACATATCTCCATAATTGCGATACTCATCAATATACACTAATGAAGGCCAGTGTGCCAAAAGCTTTCTTCACTGTCCTGTCTACCTCTTAATCAACTTGCAAAGAACCCTGCACCTGAATTCCAAGATCCTCCTGTTCCACCACATTGCTTAGGACCCAACCATTCACCATAAAACTCCAACCTTGATTTGACTGTCTAAAATGCAAGAAATTACACTGATCTATATCAAAATCCATTTGTTAATTCTCAGCCCACTTCCCCAGCTGATCATGGTATTGCTGTAATTTCTGAAATTTATAATAACCTTTCTCACTCTCAATGATGCTGCCTATTTTAGTGTCGTCTTCAAACTTACAGATCATGCCTGTACATTCTCATCTTTATGTATGTAATATATAGTGGTCCCATGCACGAACCGCTGAGGCATTCCACCCGTCACAGGCCTCCAGTCTGACCAGCATTCTTCCAGTATTACGCTCTGCCTCCTAACATCAGGTCAATTTTGTACCTAATTTGCCAGCTCCCCCTCATTTCCATGTGTTCTAACCTTCCAGAGCAGCATACCTTACTGAATGCCTTACGAGAATCCATATAGACTGCATATACCACGTTGCCCTCCTCAACGTTGCTGGTCACTTCATCAAGGAACGCCAATAAGTTTGTGAGTCATGATTTCCCTTGCGCAAAGACGTGCTGACTTTGATGTCTGGCTTTTGCCCGAAACATCAATTTTCCTGCTCCTCGGATACAGCCTGACCTGCTGTGCTTTTGCAGCACCATTCTAATCTTACTCCGAATGTCACCCTGCCTTTTCAAATGCATATATATCCAATTGCTCCGAATCTTCTGAAGTAACTTACCAATTAGATTTTAGATTAACTGGTCTTTAGTTCCCAGGTTTATCTTTGTAGCCTTTCTTGAATAAGGGCACAGCATTCACTCCCCTCCAGTCGACAGGGACCTCACTCGTTGGTCAGCAATGATGGAATGGAACCAACCAGGGCTCCAGCAATTTCTTCTCTATCCTTCTGCAGTGTTCCTGAATATATCTGGCCAGGACCAGGAGTTTTTAGAAATACTGCAAAGTTTGAAATATACGTCTGTTTATTTCAGCTACAAACACCGAAGAGTGGGAAAGTGACTCAGTGATGGTTAACATAACAAATTAGAAAATATATTCATCATAGGAAATGACTTCAGAAGATTTCCAGGCTTTGTGGAAACATAAGATTTCTCAGAAATTAACGATCCAGAAAAGGAAAGCCATGAAACTGGTAAGGAAATCGAAAAGAGAGCGAGCATGCTAACAAACAGGAACACAAAGACTGCATTAATCTGCGATCTATATTTCAAAGGAAACAAAATAAATCCAAGATCAAATGTGGAAATTTGTAATCGGGAGAGTAGAGGTCGTGGAGAACAGGGAAATGGCCAAGAAAATAACTAATCTGTCTTCATAGAGGATGTTCCATAAAACCACCCAGTAATACCAAGTGATCATATCGGATTTCTGGAGCTGAATACATCAATTCAATTCATATCAGTAACAAGGTAGCACGTTATAATGTAGCTGGAATGACTTTTGCTAAGTCTGACAAAACAGATATACGTTCTATCAAAATGTCAGAAATAAATCACCAATAGTAGTATCAACTGCACTGTCGATGACTGTGTTTTATTTTCCTGTACATTCTGCAGAGACCGGAAGCCATTGTAGATAAATACTAGTTAGTAAACGTGATCCAAGCACTATAGACGAATGGAAGGGATCCAAACAGCTACAAAGGGAAGAAGACATCGTGTCGAGAAATGCAGACCAATTAACTTGACATCTGTTGGGAAACTGTTTGAATCTATTACACAGGATGAGATTTTTGATTTTTAGAAATTAGCAGCAACAATGGAGAGAATCATCATGCATTTCTGTTAGATAAATCATAGTTGATAAACTCGGAATTGTTTGAAGTTGTTTCTTACAGCATAGATAACGGGGGTCCAGTAGAAGTGGCATATATTGGATTTTCGGAAAGGTTTCTATCAGAACTCAAACAGTCAGTTCGTAAATACAAAGAATATGAAGGGTATTTGGAGGAATATATGTAAGTGGAAAGTTAATGTTTGGTTTGCCTTCATTTTAGAGAGTCAGGACATTGACGTTAACACATGTTGAAGCAGTTTCACAGCGTGTTGGTGAGACTGCACCTGGAATATGGTGTACATTTTCGGTGAACGAATCTCAGAAAGAAAATACTGACCACAGAGGAAGTGCAATGGATATTGTAGAGATGAATCCCTCAGATAGCGAAATTGCCTGATGAGGAAACTTGGCCTCTGTTCTCGAGAGTTTCAAAGAATGAGAGTTGGGTCAGAGTGAAATTTAGAAAATTCACAAAGCATATGACAAGTTGGAAGTTAACAGAATGATTCCCTGGCTACGTAATCCACATTCAAGGCAAATAATGGCAGGATCTGTGACAGGCCATTTAAGACTGCAATAACGAGAAAACCCTTCACTTGGAGGGGACTGACTAACACAAGGGCATGGAAACATGCTGGCAGTCAAGATGAGGGAGAATCTCCAGATAATCTACCAGTGTGTCAAGCGGAACAGAATAACCAGGGAACAGGTAGGACTCATTAGTGACTTGCCAAGTTGTATCCAAATCAACTTTAGTGGTAGGAGACAGAGGGTGGGGTTCGAAGGCTGTTTGTGTGACTGGAGGCCAGTGTCCAATAGTGCACCACGGGGAGCAATGTTGTGTCCTTTATCATTTATGATTCGGAGGTGCTGGTGTTGGACTGGGGTGGACAAAATTAAAAATCGTATAACACCAGGTTATAGTCTAACAGATTTTTTTCGGTGGCTGCTGCTTCACCAAAGCGCACGACCACCTGTTGAAGAAGCAGCACGTCGAAAGCTAGTGTTTCCGAATAAACCTGTTGAACTATAACCTGATGTTGTGTGATTTTTTAACCTTACTGTTCGTGGTATTCATAAATGATGCAGCTGCGAATATGGTCGAAGGGTGAAGTGGGGTGATAAGTAAGTTTGTGTTTGATACAAAGATTGGCCGGGTGGATGGCAGTGCGGAGGATGGTCTTATGTTACAGTAAGATACAGATGAAATGGACAGATGGGTGGATAAATGACAGATGGAATGTAACCCTGATAGCTCCGAGTTGATGCACGTTGGAAGAAGGAACCAGATAGCGGAATACTCAATGACTGGCAGCACGCTGGGAAGCTCGGAGGGTGCTTCTCCACACCTGGATTGGACTAGACAGGTTAATAACAATTTGGGAAAGCATAGGGGATCGTAAACATAGCCTTTATTCATCGAGGCATAGGTTCTAAGAGCTATGTGGAACTTTGGTGAGTCCAAGATGGAATGCTGTGTATTGTTCTGGGAAACACATTACAGGAAGAATGTGATTGCACTGGAGGGGGTGCAGAAGATATTCACCAGGATGTTCCGTGTGATGGAGCATATCAGCTATGGGGAGAGGCTGGATAAGCTCGTGTTGTATAGTTTGAGGAGAGAAGGCTGAGGGGGCCGTGATTCAGAAGGATGGGATTACAAGGGACATGGACACGGTGGATCGACAGCAGCTGTTCCTTTTTAGTCAACGGACCACACGTTTAAAGTGAAGGGATTGAGGTTTAGTGAGGATATGAGGATTACTTCTCACCCAGAGGTATTAGGGTCTGGAGTGCACTTCTTGAGAGCGGTGTTGTCATGGTAACCTCAAAACCATTCGAAAATATATGGATGTGCACTTGAAATGCCATAAGATTCATGGCTACGGGTCTTGTGTCGGAGAGTCGGCCGAATGTAGACCGTGCTGAACTTCTCATGTTACAGGGTCTGTGCTTCTGTAATTTTATGGCTGTAGAAGGCCAATCGCTGAGTAGCTGAAAATAGGAATTGTTGGGATTCTGAAGAATACCTTAACAAAGATTATAAGAGTGAACTTGTAATACCTTCTGGAAATATGTTAATGGCAAAGTTAAGAGAAAAAAGGTGCAGCTTTCTTACAGTCTAATACCAGATAATTGATTACAGGGAAATAGCAAATACTTCAGTTATGTCTTTACAGAAGAAAACAAAACAAAAAAGAAAACTCCCAGCAATGCTAGAGAACTCTATTCTGGTGAGAAAAAAAAGAATAGAATGAAACAGCAAATTAACACTCTGGAGAAAGTATTGGACTGCAAGTGATGGGCATAGACAAAGTCGACAGAGATTTATCAAATGGGAATCGTATTTGAGAAAGTAGCTTTTAGCAAAATTATGGAGAAGTTATCAATGCAATACGATTGGAATCTCAGAAGGATTTTTGATAAAGTTACAAGCTTATTGTGCAAATTCAAAATCTATGGGACTGGAGCTAATATATAGTCATGACTTTAGAATGGGTGAGTAACAAAACAATGTTATTTAAAATGGAAAGCCTGGAGGATATAGCTAGGACCAAGGCTTGGGCCCCAGCTATTCCTAATAAACATCGCATCTTTGGTTGAGGGGCCCAAATGCATAATTTCCAAGTCTGCTGACAGCACAAAACGACGTCAGCTTGTGAATGAGTAAGGATAATGTAAGAAAGCTCCAAGGAGATTGAGACAATTTGAGTGTCTCGGCAAATACGTGTCTGATAGAGAGCAATGGGAGAAATGAGATGTTGTGTACTTTGATGGGAACAATAGAATGGGAGCCTACTATTTGAAAAGAGATTGGTTGAAAAATGTTGATCTATAAATGAACTTAATCTGCATTTTTGTTTATTTCTGCGTGGCCCTCCGAGTCCATGTAGGGCAGTGAGTTCTGAATGCAGACGTCAATACTGGAAATGACATTGGCAAGCTTATCAGTGGGTCGCTGTAACATTGAAAATAATCTGGATCTCCCTGCACACCAGTCACTGAAAGCAATATTATAGGAGCATAAAGCAGTTAGGAAGGTAAATGGTGTGTTGACGTTTATTTTAGGAGGATTTGTATACAGGAGGAAGAGTCATTTACTGCAGCTGTACAGGGCCTTGGCGAGACCCCCGTCACAAACATTGTGTAGTATTCTGTGCAGTTTTGGTCTCCTTACCTAATAAAGGACAGACATGATATTGAGGTAGAGCAGTGAAGGATGACCAGACTGATCTCTGGGATGACAGGCGTATTGTGGGAATAGATCAAAGTTTGGAAGAAGATCTGTAGCTCGGGTGCTCATTGTAGTGGTTCTGTTCGCCGACCTGGGAATTTGTGTTGCAGACGTTTCGTCCCCTGTCTAGGTGACATCCTCAGTGCTTGGGGGACTCCTGTGAAGCGCTTCTGTGATGTTTCCTCCGGCATTTATAGTGATTGTATCTGCCAGGTCCGGTCGTCAGTTCCAGCTGTCCGGTGCTGGAACTGGTATATTGGGTCCAGGTCGACATGGGACGAAACGTCTGCAACACAAATTCCCAGCTGTGGGAGTAGAGTTTGGGCCACTGGGCCTTTATTCCATGGGCTTCAGGAAAATGAGTGGAGATTTCAGTGGAAATCTCAAAACCTCCAACCCTGGCAATATCTTTGTAAATCGTTTCTGAATCCTTTCAGGTTCCATCCATTTTTCCAATATGGGATAGACCGGAATTGCACGAAATATTCAATAGTGGCCTAACCAATGTCCAGTACAGCCACAACATGACCTCCCAACTCCTATATCCTATACTGACCAACAACGACAAGTATATCAAACACCTTCTTCATTATCTTATCTACCTGCGACTCCAATTTCAAAATACAATGAACCTGCACTCCAAGGTCTCATTCTTTAACATCACTCTCCAAGGACTTAACATTAAATGTATAAGTCAAGCCTTGATTTTCCTTGCCAATATGCAGCACCTCATATTTGACCAAATTAAACTCCATCTTCCACTCCTCAGCCCTTGGTCCATCTGATCAAGATCTCGTTATAGTCTGAGGTATATTTTTTTCTCTGTCCACTGCACCTCCTATTTTGGTGTCAAATATGAACGTACTAACCATAGTTCCTATGTGCACATGCAAATCATTTAGATAAATGACGAACAGCATTGGATCCAGCACCAATCATTGTGGCACTCCACTGGTCACAGGCCTCCAGCCTGAAAAACAGCCCCCACCACCACTCTCTGTCTTCTACCTATGAGCCAATTCTGTATCCAAATGGCTAGTTCTCCCTGTAGTCCATGTAATCTTACGTTGTTAACCAGTTTCCAATGAGGAACCTTGTCCACCGCCTTACTGAAGTCCATATAGACCACGTCCACTGCTCTGCTCTCATCAATCCTTTTTGTTACTTCTTCAAGAAAAAAAATCAAGTTCTTGAGACATGATCCCCCACGCACAAAGCCATGTTGACTTTCTCAAATCAGTCCTTGCCTTTCCAAATATGTTTAAATCCTGTCCTTCAGGATTCCCTCCAACAACCTGCCCACCACCGATGTCAGGTTCACTGGTCTATTGTTCCCTGGCTTTTCCTTCCCAGTTTTTTTTTAATAATAGTACCAGGTTAGTCAGCCTCATGTCTTCCAACATCTCACCTGTGGCTATTGATGATAAGAACATGTCATCAAGATTCCCAGCAATCACTTCTCGAGCTTCGCACAGAGTACTTGTGCATACCTGATCAGGACCTATGAAGTGCATTTCAATTACATATCATTTGATTCATGTGTGGAATGATCATCCTGAGCAGTGATAGACGTGTGTAAAGTTACAATGTTTCAAAGACATTTTATTAAGTATAAGAATCAGAGAAGGTTTGTAAAATATGGTCCGAGTACAGGAACATGGAAGTAGTTTAGTTTGAGATTGATGTTACAACTGAGTATACAGGTCATTGGGCCTGTTTATGAGCCCCCCCCGTAACTCTATGATTCCATGTGTGCTTCTATGTCTAAGTATGTATCTGCATATTTCTGTCTGCGCTTGTTTATTTGTTTGTGTCTGTATGTGCATCTGTGTATATCTATCTGTCTGTGCATGTTACGTATGTTCCTGTGTTAGTGTGTGCATGTGTGTTTGTATCTCTATCTCTGCATCTGTGTGAAATGGGAACTCTTTTGTTTGGGATGAGTCATTGAAATGGCATTAAAAACCTTCCTCCCTCTCCTTCTCCCTCTGTCTCTCTCTCTCTTTTGCTGGAAGTGATGCAATACCATAATCTTCTGGTGTCTTTAGGAACGTTCAATCCTTTCCCACATATAAGATAATTTGTAAGGGTAAGTCACAAGACATTGCGTTTTGCAGTGTGCGCGTGTGCATGCTTGTGCATTTCTTTGTGTGCCTCTCTCTGTGTGTTTGTGCATGACTGTGTGTATTTGTGTGTGTGTGCATGCGTGTGCATGTGTCTGGGGATTGTGGGCATCTGTGTGCCTGTAAGTGTTTGTGTGTGTTTGTCTATGTGTATGTATGTGTGTACGTATATTTTTGCGTGTGTGTTAATGCGTGTGTATGTTTGAGTGTGTGTGCCTGTCTGTGTGTGTCTGTGTTAGCATATGTGTTGGTTTGTGAGGAGTGTGGGTGTTTGTGCGTGTTAGTGTATGCGTCTGTTTGAGTATGCCTGTGTGTGTGTGTGCCTGTGAGTGTGCGTGTGTGGGAAGTGTGGTTGTCTGTGCATGTGGGGAGTGTGGATGTCTCTGGGTGGGAAGTGTGGCTGTCTGTGTGTTTGTGCGTGTGTGTCGGGGTGTGTGTGTCAGTCTATCTGTCTGTGTCTGTGTGTGTGTTTCTGTGTCTGTGTGTGCGTGTTTGTCTGTGTTGAAGAGTGTGGTGGTAAAAAAACACAGTTGTTCCGGCAGCATTCAAGGAGCAGGAGAGTCGAAATATCGAGCATCATCCCTTCATTAGGAATGAGGCTTGTGGGCGAAAGGGGCTGAGGGATAAATGGGAGGGAGCGATGCTGGCGGGAAGGTAGCTGAGAAAGCGACCGTTAAATGAAGATGGGGTGAAGGTGATAGGTCGGAGCGGACGGTGGAGTGGATAAGTGGGAACGAAGATGAATAGGTGGTACAGTTCAAGAAGGAGGTGCCGAGTTGGAGGGTTGGACCTGCAATAAGGTGAGGGGGGCGGTGAATGAGGAAACTGGTGAAATCTGTAGCTGTGTGTGCTTTGCATGTGTGTGTGTGTATGTGTGTGTGTGTGTCGGTCGACATGTGTATGTTTGTGTGTCTGTATGTCTCTGCATCTGGGTGTGTGCATGGGGGTTAGGGGTGGCTGTGAATATGTGTGTGTCTGTGAGCAGATGTATGTGTGTCTCTAAGCGTGTCTGTTTCTGCGAGTGTGTGTGCATCTATGTATGTATGTTTCTGCGTGTGTGTCTGCATCTGCGTGTCTGTTTGTGTGAGTGTGTGTCTTTGTGAGAGTGTATGTGTCTGTGTGTGTGTTGACGGTGCTGTCAGTTTGGATGGTGCTGTGAGCTGTTACACTCCCTCTGTCCCTCCCAAACTGAATCCCTGATGATTTTCCCTCTCTATTCCCACCTGTACAGTAGTGTGGGGAGACCAGCAGAGACTGATAGCAACAAAAAGCTCAGCCCGTCTATCAACATTTGAGGATAGAAATGAAAGAACCCTTCCTCAGAACTCGTGTCAGGAGATTATTACATCACGTTAAGCACCACAGAGACTGTCAAACTCGCCCCATAATGATGCACGCACTAATACAGAGACATAGAGGCACTCAGAAATACACTGACACGAATACAGACATGGAGAGTCTGTCAGTATTACTCTTGCTCCATGGTAATCTTGTCAATATTTCACTCACTCTGTCTGGTGTGTGTCAGTATTTCAGTCTGTCCTTAGTGAGTGTGTTAGTATTGCACTTGCTCACACCAGTGGATGAGTCAGTATTTCTGTATGGAGTGTTACTGTAGAACAATTTCAAGGTTTGTAGATACCAAAACTGGAAGACTGGAAGAATTGTAAAGTGTGTGGAGGGCAAAGTGGAATTACAACAGGACAGTGACAAGTTGGTATAGAACACAGGCATGTAGTATCAATGCACGATAGTGAGGGCGTGAAGGAACGGATATTTGGCACTCCACCACCCGGTGTGGCCCTTTCTGTCCTATTCCAGGCTGTTTCTCCTGGAATGGAGAAAGGGAATGAGGGTGAGATTGAGTGTCCTTACTGTTAGTTCTGGTGCAGTTGGGGAGAGGGGAAATGGTGAGGTGCCGGTGGGAGTCAGTCCACATTGTTGTATCCATGCAGTGTTGGCAGCGTGTGTGTGTGTGTGTGGGGGGGGGGGGGTGGGGGAGGTGTTAGCGGAGAAAGAGAGAGGTGGAAGGTGCGGCATGCAGCAATGAGAGTGATGGAGCTTGAGCCTTGTTCGGGAGTAGGTGCTGTAACAGATGTACTGTGAGTGTGAGGCTGGCATTGAATGAGAGGGATATCATGGGGTAATGTGGGTAGTTAATGAGGTGATTTCAATAAGATCACACCAGGAAGCTAGCTCAAACTCGTACATACAATCTCTCGGTCACACTCAATGAATACTGGCTCATGTAGCAGGATGCAAACAGAATGTCTTCATTTCTGCAGCCTGAAACCTGGAAACACATTCTTCTATGATATGTCTTTCGATCTTCTTGTCTCTGTCTATACCCCAATGTTGTGATATTTAATCTGATTTCCCAACCCATCTTTTCTGGCAGTGAATTTCACACCCACAGCACCCCCTTGTCATGGCAAAATGGAGATACGGAGCTGTAAGTGGACGGGAAATGCACATCCTGTCACTTCCAGCATGATCTGCAAGTTTCCCTACACTGGGCAGTGATCTAATACCGTATAACTTCGCAAGGCACTGGGGGGGGGGGTGTACACAGCTCTACATGCGGAGAGGGTAACTGCTCCTGCTTTATAGATCAATGCACTGGGGCGTTGGACACAGCGCTACATGCTGGAGGGTAATTGCTCTGGTTTACAGTTCAATTCACTGGGGTGTTATATACAGTCCTACCTGCTGGGAGGATAACTGTTCCTGGTTTACAGTTCAATGCACTGGGGTGGGGTAGATAGCTCTACATGCTGGGAGGGTAACCGCTCCTGGTTTACAGTTCAATGCACTGGGGTGGTGTAAACTGCTCTACATGCTGGGAGGGCAACTGTTCCTGGTTTAAAGTTCAATGCACTGGGATGGGTGTACAAAGCTTTACATGCTGGGAGGGTAAATGCACCTGGTTTACAATCTATTCACCAGTGAGTACATCATAGCTCTCTGTGCAGGCCAGAATATCTGGTCCTGGTTTACAGATCAATGCATTCTGCAGGCTGCGTAACTCCACGTCCTGGACAAATATCCCGTCCGGATTTGTAGATCAATAAACTGCTGTGGCCTGCATAGCTCCCGGTCCTGGACAGATTATCTAGTCCGGATTTAAAGATGAACGTTCTGATCTGATCTATGCCGTGTTTCACTCTGGACAGGTTGCTGGATTGTATTTACCAGTGCAATGGATTAATCTGCACACAGTGTTCCACACTGGACTGATTGTTGGCTTGTACTGAGCAGTGCACTTGCCTGATCTACACAGTGTTACATGGTGAACAAATATCTCCTCTGGGTGTATGGTCTCTGGACTAGTTCTTACAGGTGTATTGAGAATGTGTATATCTAATCATTTCAGCTGATCTGGCAATGTCTTTAGTTCCCATTCTTGTAAATGGACATTCTGACTCTCACCCCAGTAATACTACAGTGTGTCCATACACAGTACATCATGTTGGTGAATACTCACTAATCTGGCAACAGCCACAGCCTGTTCATTCAGAAGCAGGCAGCCATTCCCATTGTTTTCGGTTCTCCAAGGAGAAAGGAAAGGTGGACTCCCAAAGAAACGTCGTCTCCTTAGTACACAATCCTCCCCCAACACTCCTCATTGCCAAACAACCACATCAAAATATCCCATGTGTGCTAAGAGCAATGGGGCCCCTGGGAACATCAGGGAGCAGACCATCAGGGAGGTGAAACAACACTGCCCATGTCTGAACGGGTCAAAATAAACCCTGCAGTGTTCAGTATTTCATTATGTCGTGAAATCTCTCTCCATATATGTAATACACAGCCTTTTATTCCTCCTGAAACCAAATCGCTGGTGCACGGTTACCCACGTTATGTTCTATTTACCAAGTTGTTGTCCATTGCTTAGAATCATAGAGATGTACAGCATGGAAACAGACCTTTCGGTTCAACCAGTCCATGCCGACCAGATATCCCAACCCAATCTAGTCCCACCTGGCAGCACCTGGCCCATATCCCTCCAAACACTTCTTATTCATATACGCATCCAAATGCCTCTTAAATGTTGCAATTGTACCAGTCTCCACCATGTCATCTGGCAGCTCATTCCATATACGTGCCATCCTCTGCGTGAAAATGTTGCCCCTTAGGTCTCTTTCATATCTTTTCCCTCTCACCCTAAACCTATGCCCTCTCGTTCTGGACTCCCCGACCCCAGGGAAAAGACTTTGCCTATTTATCCTATCCGTGCCTCTCACAATTTTGTCAACCTCTATAAGGTCACCCCTCAGTCTCCAACGCTCCAGGGAAAACACTCCTAGTCTGTTCAGCCTCTCCCTGTAGCTCAGATCCTCCAACCCTGGCAACATCCTTGAAACTCTTTTCTGAATCCTTTCAAGTTTCACAACATCTTTCACAACATCTTTTTCGATAGGAAAGAGAGCAGAATTGCACGCAATATTCCAACAGTGGCCTAATCAATGTCCTGTACATCTGCAACATGACCGCCCAACTCGTGTACTCAAAACTCTGACCAATAAAGGAAAGCATTCCAAACGCCTTTTTCACTATCCTATCTACCTGCGACTCCACTTTCAAGGAGCTATGAACCTGCACTCTAAGGTCTCTTTGTTCTGCAACACTCCCTAGGACATTACCGTCAAGTGTATAAGTCCTGCTAAGATTTGCTTTCCCAAAATGAAGCACTGCGCATTTATCTGAATTAAACTCCATCTGCCACTTCTCAGTCCATTGGACCGTCTGGACAAGATCCTGCTGTACTCTGAGGTCACCCACTTTGCTGTCCACGACACCTCCAATTTTGGTGTCATCTGCAAACTTAACTAACTCTACCTCTTATGCTCGCATCCAAATCAATTATGTAAATGGCAAAAGGTAGTGGATCGAGCAATGATCCTTGTGGCTCTCCACTGGTCACAGGCCACCAGTCTGAAAAACAACACTCCACCACCACCCTCTGTCTTCTACCTTTGAATCAGTTCTGCATCCAAATGTCTAGTTCTCACTGTATTCCATGAGATCTAACCTTGCTAATCAGTCTCCCATGGGGAACCTTGTCGGACGCCTTACTGAAGTCCATATAGATCACATCTACTGCTCTGACCTCTCAATCTTCTTTGTTACTTCTTCAAAAAACTCAATCAAATTTGGGAGACATGATTTCCCACACACAGCTTATCAACTTGCAGATTCTCTACCTCCTCATGATAACTTCAGTTCCTGCTTAACTTAGTGTCAGTTTAAATTTAGTTGGAACACGTTTGAGCCATTTCTGGAAACCGTTGATATAGTTGCAAATAGTTGAGGCCCAGCACTGGTCACTGTGTCACTGCAGTCGTTTATTTGCGTTAAATTGATAGAGACTGATTTATCCCTAATTTATCCCTGCTCCTGGTTCCGTAACCAGTCCTCCCGGTATTCCTGTGTAGCAGCTTTGAAAGGCTGAATGTTCCCTTTCAATTTCTGTGTAACAGGTATGAGAGATTAAAATATCGTCTCCAATTGCTGAGTAACAGCCTCCAATGGCTGAATGGCCTCATTCTGTTCCTGGTTAAAACTCTTGATGGGCTGAATAGCCTGCTTCAGTATCGGTGTAGTTATGAATGGTGCTGACCATTTTGGAACCATCAGTGAAAAGCCCACTTCTGACTGTATGATGTAGGGAAGGCAATTAATTCTGCAGCAGCTGCGAGCCTACAGTGCCTCACGGATTCCCAGTTTCCATTTGCTGTGTCCTTTAGAAGTATGGCCTACTTCACAGGAGAGAGTGCCACATAACGCATTGAGCAGCGTCTTCAATATGAGGCTGAGACTTTCCCTCCGCTAGGACTGTGTGCTGGCTGCTCCTACAGATACTGTTAGAGACAGATCCAGCTGGGACAAGGCATTTGGTGAGAATGTTTCGCTCTTGTTGGTTCTCCCATCTCCTTCCCCAGTCTGCTGCTGTGTATGTGAGGCCCCTCACTGCTCAGTCAGTGGTGGGCCTGTGGATACACTCTTGGTGATGAACATTGAAGTCCCACACCCAGAGAATGTTCAGGGGAACTGAGTTATCACGAAGGAGAGGGGTGAGGGGCAGGAGATGTCCATCATAAGGTTATGTCCTAGCCCATCTGTAACCTGTTACCATGAGGTTTCCCGGGTTCTGGAATCAATGCTGTGGAATTGTAGGGTAAATCCTTCCATGACTGTATCCCAGGATGTCCCAAATAAGTGGTGGGTCTGTTCTGCCGGTGCGACAGGATACTCCCAGGGATGGTTAATGGGGCTTCATGAAACATTACCCATCAGGCCTGATTATGTGAGCATGATGGCGTCAAACTGTTTCCTTACCGTGCGTATGGTGCTGGAAAAGCACATTAAGTCAGGTAGCATTCAAGGAGCAGGGGAATCGGTTTCAGGCATAAGCCCCTCATCAGGAATGAGGCTTGTATGGTCGTGGGGCTGAGAGATAAATGGGAGGGAGCTGGGGCTGGGGCTGGGATTCGGCGAAAGGTAGCTGAGATTATGATTGATAGATGGAGGTAGGGAAAGTTGATAGGTCAGAGAGGAGAGCGGGGTGGATGGGGGAAAGGTGATGGACAAGTCAAGGAGTCTTTCGGAACATTCTGTCCCAACATTCTATAACTGACATTCCCTGGAACATTCTGTTCCCAACATTTTTTACCCGATATTCTCCGAAACATTCCATCCCGAACGTTGTTGTGAAAGACCGGACGTCAGTGAATTGAACAAACGATAAAGGTCCCGAGTGAAGACATCCTGTTCCAAGGAGAAGGAGACACTGTTCCGAAGTCCCCTTAGGTAGTTAAAGGATTGAATAAGTTTTCCATGTGTTTACGTTTCTTCACGACACAGGATCGACCACAATTTAGACCAATAGACAGAAATATCCAAGCTCCGTTTGTCTTCAGGAAACTGGGAGACAATCCTTCAGGACAGCAGCGTTTTCGCCCTCTGTATTAGGAACTGGGAAGAACTGACCTGTGTCTGCTCTCGAGTGATCGAGGTTGTGGGAATGTTCCAGAAACCATCTGTTATTATGGATGTGCCTCTGTGTGTTTGGGGTGGGAGGGATTCTCGTGTTTTATGTCAAATTTTTGTCAGTAATTCAGACCATCCCATTTGTTATTCCAGCTCCAATTATTTTAGTGACTATCTGAATGCAGTGACACATTTGAAAACCTCACTGCGTCCCCCATCAAACTGGTCCTTTTGCCTCCAGGCTGATGGATAATGTGTCTGTTTTCCTTCCTCACAGTAAACGTAGTGACAATCTACGTCCTGCTGTATAAAGATTGTGGATTGTCTCCATGTGTCAGACGTTACCTGGGGGCCATGGCAGCTGCGGATCTCCTGGTCATTATCCTTGACTTGATATTGAGACATATTCCCATTGTTTATCGGGAACAGTTTTATTTCCTGAAGGACTCCGTCCCCGTGTGTAATATCCACGCCGTCCTGCTTTATGCAGCCACTGACTGCTCTGTCTGGTTCACCGTCACTTTCACCTTTGATCGCTTTGTGGCCATTTGTTGTCAGAAGCTGAAAAGTAAATATTGCAGTGAGAAAACGGCGGCTGTGGTTCTGGGAGCAGTGACTGTGCTGAGCTGTATAAAGAACATTTTTTGGTATTTTATGCTCACGGCTCGGTATTGGCTGGTGAACGAACCCTGGTTTTGTGATGTAACAGTCGCCATTGCATTCTCCAGTGTCTGGGCCACAATCGAGTTCCTCCACCACATTCTAACCCCGACTCTCCCGTTTCTCCTGATCCTGCTGCTCAATGTTCTCACCGTCAGACACATTTTAGTGACCAGTAGAGCCCGCAGGAGACTTCGCTCTCACACCAATGGGGACGCTCAGTCTGACACAGAAATGAGAAACCGAAAAAAATCCATAATTTTACTGTTTGTGATCTCAGCCAATTTCATCCTGTTATGGTCAACGTTAATGGTGTTTTCTATATGGAACCGGATGCATAATATTGGGTATTACTCTATATATCTCTATCCCTTTGTGCGGGAATTGGGCTTCATGCTGCAACTCCTCAGTTGCTGCACAAACACCGCGATTTATGTCATAACCCAGACTAAGTTCAAACAGCAGCTGAAGAATGTACTGAAATATCCCTTCACTCAAATCCATCAAGCAATCAAATTCAGTTATTAATCAATCCATCTGGGATGTACTTATTTCAGTTCAGTGTTTCAGCAATGGCGCAGCCTGTCGCTATGGTAACAGACTGAAGGTAGCGCTGGTTTGTACATCCTTATCCCACGGGGGGTTACAGGGACACATTTCAATGTTTCTCACAACTCAGTAGCCAGTGAGAAAAGACACCATCCCACTGACTGTATCCATCACTTCAATTTGTAAACTATAAAATGTTCATTAAAACGTGCCGAGAAGCAGACGTTGTTTTGTGTCTTTGTGTTGAAGAAGCTGAGCTGGGAAGAAACATACTCAACTTGACTGCAGCGGAGAGTGCAGCAGAGTGAGCGTGACCACGAGGGAGTGTGTGTGGGAGATAGTGTGATGTTGGGGAAGTATGTGGGGGAGATAGTGTGATGATGGGGCAGTGAGTGGGGGAATGAGTCTGATGTTGGGGGAGTGTGTAGGTGAGAGTCTGGGGGAGTGAGTGAGATGGTGGGAGAGTGTGTGGGGGAGTCAGGGAGATGTTGGGGGAGTGTTGGAGGAGTGAGGGTGATGGTGTGGAATTGAGCAGGGCATTGAGGGTGATGGTGGTTTTGTGTGCGGGAAAGTGAATTTGGTGGTGCGGGAGTGTGTGGGGGCGACAGGGTGACGGTGGGGGTGAGTGTGGGGAGTGAGGTTGATCGTTGGGGAGTGTGCAGGGGAGTGAGGGTGACAGGGGGACTGCGTGGGGGAGTGAGGATGACGGTGGGGGACTGTGTGTGGGAGTGATGGTGATGGTGGGGGAGTGTGCGGGGTGGTGAGAGTGACGATGGAAGAGTGTGAGGATAGTAAGTGTGACAGTGGGGGAGTCTGCTGGGGAGTGAGAGTGATGGTGCGGGTTGTGCAGGGGAGTGAGGGTAATGGTGGGGGAGTTTGTGGGGGAGTGAGCGAGATGGTGGGGGTGTGTGGCGGGGAGTCAGGGTGATAGTGGGGGAGTGTGCGGGAGTGAGGGTGATGGTGGGGGAGTGCACGGGGAAGTAAGAGTGACGGTGGATGTGTGTGTATGGGAGTGAGTGTAACGGTGGGTGTGTTTGCGGGGAAATGATTGTGACGGTGGGGGAGTGGGTTGGGGAATGGGTTGGACGGTGTGGGAGTGTGTGGGGCAGGCAGTGTGATGGTACAGGAGTGTGCGGGGAGTGAGCATGACAGTCGGGAAGTGTGCATGGGAGTGAGAGTGACAGTGGGAGTTTGCGGGAAAGTGAGGGTGATGGTGTGGGCGTTTGCGGTGCAGTGAGTGACGGTGGGGGAGTGCGTGCAGGGGAGTGAGGGTGATGGTGGGGGAGTGTGCGGAGGAGTAAAGGTGCAGGTGGGTGAGTACGTGGGGTGTGATTTTGACAATGGGGAGTGTGTGGGGCAGTGAGGGTGATGGTGACAGCTATGTGTGGGGGAGTGAGTGTGATGCTTGGACAGTGTGTGGGGAGTGAGTGTAACAGTGGGGGTGCGTGTGCATGGGAGTGAGGATGACGGTGTGAGAGAGTGAGATAGAGTAGGTGAAGGTTGGGGAGTGTATGGTGGAGTGAGGTTGACAATGGCGGATTGTGCGGGTGAGTGAGGCTGATGGTGGTGAAGTGTGTGGGGGAGTGAGCGAGATGTTGGCAGAGAGTGACAGGGAGTCAGGGTAACAGTGGGGGAATGTGTGGGACAGTGAGTTTGACAGTTGGGGAGAGTGTGGGGGAGAGTGTGATGGTGGGTGAGTGAGTGGGGCAGTGAGTAGGACGGTGGGGAAATGTGGGGGGACTGAGAGTGATGGTGGAGGTTGAGTGTGTGGGAGTGAGTACGATGCTGATGGAGTGTGTGGGGGTGAGAGAAACGGCGTGGAGGGTGTGGAAGGGAGTGAGGGTGATCGTGGGTGTGTATGTGGGAGTAAGGGTGTTGGTGGAGGAGTGTGTGGGGCAGAGAGGGTGATGGTGCGGGAGTGTGTGGGGGAGTGAGGGTGACGGTGGGGCAGGTTGCGGGGGAGTGAGTGTAATTTTGGGGGACTGTGTGCTGGGAGTGAGGGAAACGATGGGGGACTGTATGGGTATGTGAGCGAGATGGTGGAGAAGTGTGCGTGGGAGTCAGGGTGACATTGTCGTATTGTGTGGGGCAGTGAGTTTGACAGTGGAGGAGTGTGTGGGGGTGTGAGTGGGAAGGTGGCAGAGTGTGTGCAGTCGTGAGGGTGATGGTGGGGCAGTGTGTTGGAGTGAATTCGATAAGGGGAATTGAGTGAGTGTGATGTAGGGGAGTGTGTGGAGGAGTGAGGATGATGGTGGAAGAGTGTGGGGGAAGTGAGTGTGTTGCTGGGAAAGTGTGTGGGGAGTGAATATGATGGTGGGGACGTGTGCAGGGGAGTGAGGGTGATGGTGGCGGATTATGTAGGACAGTGAGAGTGATGATGCAGGAGTGTATGTGGCTGTGAATATGACGCTGGGGGAGTGTTTGGGGTAGTGAGTGTGATGGTGGGGGTGTGTACGGTGAGTGAGGGTGACGGCGGGGGAGCGTGTGGGGAGTGAGGGTGACGGCGGGGGAGTGTGCGGTGGAATGGGTGTGACAGTGGGGAGAGTGTGCAGGTGAGTGAGAGTGACGGTCGAGGAGTGTGCGGGGGAGTGAGTGTGACGCTGGGAGAATTTGCAAGGGAGTGACGGAGATGGTGGGGGAGTGAGAGTAACGATCGAGGAGTGTGTGTGGGAGTGAGTGTGATGCTGGGGAGGTTGTGAGGGAGTGAGGGTGACGGTGGGGAGTGTGTGGCAGAGTGAGTGTGACGGTGGGGAGGGTGTACAGGGGAGTAAGGGTGATGGTGCAGGAGTGTGTGGGGGAGTGAGGGTGATGGAAGGGAGCGTGCGGGGGAGTAAGCGTGATGGTGGGGGTGTGTGGGGGGAGTGCGTGTGATGGTGGGGGAGCATGTGGGGGCGTCAGGGTGATGGTGTTGGATTTTGTGGGGGAGTGAGTGTGACAGTGGCGAGAGTGTGAAGGGGAGTGAGAGTGACGGTGGAGGAATGTCTGGGGAAGTGAGAGTGACGGTGGAGGAATGTGTGGGACAGTGAGTGTGACGGGGAGGAGTGTGGGAGTAGTGAGCATGACGGTGGGGGAGTTTGCGAGGGAGAGACTGAGATGGTGGTGGAATGTCGAGGGAGTGAGAGCGACTGTCGAGTAGTGTGTGGAGGAGTGAGGCTAACGATTGGGGATTGTGTGGGGGAGTGAGCGTGACGATTGGGGAGTTTGAGGGGTAGTGAGTGTGACGGTGGGGGAGTGTGCGGGGAGTGTTTGCGAAGGTGGAGGAGTGTGGCGGGGCGATTGTAATGGTCGGGCAGTGAGGATGACACTGGGGTAGTGTGTGGGTGAGGGAGTGAATGTGATGGCAGGTGATTGTGCGAGGGAGTGTGGAAGAAGGTGGGCCGGTGTGTGGGGGAGGGAGTGTGATGGTGGGGGAATTTGTGGGGGAGTGAGCATAACGTTGGAGGAGTGTGTCAGAGAGTGAAGCTGACAGTGGGGGAGTGTGCAGGAGTGCGTGTCATGTTGTGGGAGAATGTGGAGGAGTGAGGCGGCGGTGGGGGAGTGTGTGGGGTAGTGAGTGGAGTGTACGGGGTAATGAGGATGATGTTGGTAAAGCATGTGGAGTAGTGAGCGTGATGGCGGGGGAGTATATGGGGTAGTGAGCGTGATGGCAGGGGGAGTGTGTGGGGTAGTGAGTATTATGTGGGGGGAGTGTGTGGGGTAGTGAGTGTGATGTTCGGGGAGTGTGTGGTTTAGTGAGCCTAATGTTGGGGGAGCATGTGCGGCAGTGTGGATGATGTTGAGGGAGTGGGTGGGATAGTGCGCATGATGGCAGGTGGAGTGTGTGTGGTAGTGAGTATGATGTAAGGGAGTGTGTGGGGTAGTGAGCGTGATGGCAGGATGAGTGTGTGGAGTAGTGAGCGTGATGGCAGGAGTTAGTGCTGTGGACTGAGCATGACGATTGTGGAGTGTGCGGGGGAGTGAGGGTGACAGTGGAGGAATGGGTTGGGAGCGTGTGTAGGGGAGTTAGCGTGGTGTTGGGGGAAGTGTGTGGGGTAGTGAGCGTGATGTTCGGGGAATGTGTGGGCTAGTGAGGCTGACGGTGAGGCAGTCTATGAGCATGGTGTTGGATGACTGCGTGGGTTAGTGAGGGTGATGTGGCAGAGTCTGTGGTATAGTGAGCGTGATGTTGGGGGAGTGTGTGGGTTAGTGAGTGTGATGTTGGGGGAGTGTGTGGGGAAGTGAGCGTGATGGCAGAGGGAGTGTGTGGGGTACTGAGCGTGATGGCAGGTGTTCGTGCTGTGGACTGAACATGACAATTGTGGACCATGCAAGGGAGTGAGTGTGATAGTGGGGGAGTGTGTGGGTGAGAGTGTGTGTCTTAGAGGTATGTGCGGGAGAGTAACTGTGAAGTTGAGGTAGCGTGCATCACTCTCTTTGCAGCCCTCCCTTTCACTTCATAGCTCTCTCTTTGACCTCTCTATTTCCATCCCACTGACTTTATTTCTCACTCCATTCCTCTCTTGTTGTCTATCTCTGTCCCCCTCTTTCTCGCCCTCGCTGCACCTCTCTCACTCACCCAGTCTCCTCCAATTCACTCTCTACCTCACTCACTGCTCTCTTCCACCTGCCTCATTCTCTCTTCCTTTGGCATCTATCTCTATCCCCCTCTAGCTCACCATCTCACCCATCACTATCTCTCTACCCCATTTCTGTGCCCTCTCTCTCTCCCTAACTTACTTTCATTCTCTCCCCCTCTGTCTCTCTCCTCTCTCTCCGTGCCAACTCTCCCCACTCGATCTCCCTGAACCTTTACCATCTTCCTGTCAGCTTCTCTATCCCTATCTCTCACCCCCTTCTCTCTCACTTTCTCCTGCCACCTCTCTCTTACACTCCTTTCCGTTCTGCCACACTCCTATCTCCGCCCTCCTCTCTCCCCGTCTATCGCCCTCATCTCTCTCCTGCTTCCCTTGCTATCACTCTCAACCCTCATCCCCTTCTACTACCTCTCTCGCTCTCTCTCCTGCTCCTCCTCTCTCCCCGACTCACCCCCTCCCCATCTCCCATTCTCCTCCTCTATCACATTTTCTCCCCGCTCCTCTGTCTCTATCTCGTTCTCTTGTCTCTCCCTCTCCCTGACTCTTCATCTCTCTCTCTCTCTCTCTCTCCCTCTCACTCTCCACCTATCTCTTCCTCCTCAACCTCTCTCTCATCCCCCACTTTGGCTGAACTCTCTCTCTTTCCCCCACTGTCCCCTCTCTCCCCACCTCTGTGCTCCTTTCTGTCTCTCTCCTCCCTCTTTCACTCCTTACTAACACCCCTATCTCCCCTCAGTATGCGTCTCCCTGTCCCTCCCACTTTGTCCACCTCCCACCTCACTCACCCCTTCGTCTCTCCTTCCTCTCCCCATCTGTCTCTCCCCTACTCTTCATTTTCCTGATCTCCGCTCTCACTCTGAACACATCGCCATCTCTCTCTGTTATTTTCTCCCATTTTCTCTCTCCCTCACTCTCCCAACTCCTGTACCCAGTCCTCTCTCTCTCTCACACATCTATCGCTCCCTTCTCCCGTAATCTACCCCCTCCCCCTCAATTTTCCTCTCTCTATCTCTCCACCTTCCACTTCCCTCTCAACACCTTTTTGTCACCGTCTCTCCCCGAGCCTGTTCTCACTCCCCACTCTTTCTCTCCCCTTCTCCGTCTCTGACTCTTTTTCACTCTGTCTCCATCTCTCCTCTCCCTCCTTTGGCTCTCCCATTCCCCCTTCACATCTCTCACTCGTCACTTCTCTCTTTAACCTTTCATTTGCCACTTGTTCTCTCTCTCCATTCTCTCTCCCCTTTCTCTCTCCCCAACTCTCTTCCTCCGCTCTTTGTTTCCTATCTCTCTGCCCTCTCTCAGTATCTCTCTTATCCTCCAACTTTCTCTGATCCCGCTCTCTCTGTGAATATCCACTCTCTATCTCTGCTCTCTCTCTCCTTCTCTCCCTCCCCCTGAAATGTGTGCACAAAGCCTGACTCACTGCACCAAGTCACCCTTTAGTTACTAGATTAAAAATCACACACCACCAGGTTATAGTCCAACAGGTTTAATTCGAAATACACTAGCTTCCAATTTTTATTTACTAGTGCATAGTACAATGGTGGGCACCAACAAGTTTGGACTCAGTTCTCAGCTGAGGAAATTGTAATCTCATGATCTTTTATCTTGTGTGCGTTTGGTGCAAAACACAACCACAACACCAGGTGAATAAATAAATTCACAAATAATACATCATCAGGAAAAACACCGACAGGGCCAAGGAACCAATGGAAAACTCTAAGGAGCACACCACTTACTTCCCATCACAAAGGACTGAGAAGATCTCTAAACAGCGTCATGTCTCCATGATGCCATTGATGAGGCTGGCTGGGGTAGTCTTAATTGTCAGCAGTAGTGGACAACCACCACCAATTAACCAGAAAAACATCCCCTACTGGGAGGACATGGAAAGGGCATACAGCTCTGACCCCGTCCCACTGAGTGCATCAAGTAACTTCCTAACCCAGCACTGCTCATTCTGGAACAGGCCGGATGTGTAGGCGACTGCCTGGGTGTGTGAGTTGACAGCCTGACTGTGTGGGTGGACAGCCGGGGTTGTGTCGGTCAGCGAGGATGAGTGAAGGGACAGCCGGGGTATGTGGGGTGACAGTCCGGGTGAATGGTGGGAAAGCCCGGGTGAGCGGCAAGAAAGCCCGGGAGAGTGGCAGGACAGCCGGGGGTGTGGGTGGACAACCCGGTTGTGTGGGCGGACAGCCCTGGTGTGTGGCAAGACAGCCCGGGTGTGTGGAGGGTCAGCCTGGGAGTGTGCAGTTCAGCCCGTGTGTGTGTGGACTCACTGGGTGTGTGGGGGTACAGCCTGGTTGTGGCGAGCGACAGCCCAGGTGTGTTGGGGTACCGACCAGATGGGTGGGTGGACCGCCCGGGTGTGAGGCAGTGAGAATGGGTGTGAGGGGGGCAGCCCGGGTGCGTGTTTGGACATCCCAGGTGTGTGGTCGGTCAGACCAGTTGTGTGGCAGGACAGCCCGGGTGTGTGTGTGGAATAACTGGGTGTGTGACGTGAGACAACTGGGATGAGAAGAGAGACAGCCGGGTGTGTTGGGATACCTACCGGGTTGGTGGGTGCACAGCCCGGGTGTGTGTGTGGAGAGCCCGGGTGTGACGAGGGACAGTCGGGTGTGTTGGTGTACCGACCGGATGGGTGGGTGCACCGCCTGGGTGTGTGACCGGACAAGCCGTGTGTTGGGGGGGCAGCCTGGGTGTGAGGAGACAGCCCAGGTGTGTGCAAGCATAGCCCGAGTGTATGGGGTTACAGCCTGGGGATGAGCGGGGGCAGCCCAGTTGTGTGGCAGGACACCTCGGGCGTGTTTGGGGCAGCCCGTGTGTAGAATACAGAACATAGAACAGTACAGCACAGAACAGGCCCGTCAGCCCACGATGTTGTGCCGACCTTTGATCCTCATGTAACTTAAACCTAATGTACGAACCCTCAAATTTCTGTAACTATATGCACGTCCAGCAGTCTCTTAAATATCCCCAATGACCTCGCTTCCACAACTACTGCTGGCAACGCATTCCATGCTCTCACAACTCTGCGTAAAGAACCCACCTCTGACATCCCCTCTATCCTTTCCGCCAAACAGCTTAAAACTGTGACCCCTCATGTTAACACTTTCTGCCCTGGGAAAAAAGTATCTGGCTATCAACTTTATCTATGCCTCTCATTTAGGTCCCTCTCTTCCTTCTTTTTCCCAATGAAAAAATTCCGAGCCCAGTCAACCTCTCTCCGTTAGATAAACTCTCCATTCCAGGCAGCATCCTGGCAAACCTCCTCTGAACTCTCTCCAAAGCATTCACATCTTTCCTATAATAGGGCGACCGGAAGTGGACACAGTATTCCAAGTGCGGTCTAACCAAAGTTTTATAGAGCTGCAACAAGATCTCACGGCTCTTAAACTCAATTCCCCGTTAATGTTAGCCAAAACACCATATGTTTTCTTACAACCCTGTCCACTTGGGTGGCAATTTTAAGGGATCTATGTACCTGCACACACAAAGATCTCGCTTTTCCTCCACACTGCCAAGAATCCTGTTTGAATCCTATTCTCAACTTTCAAGTTCGACTTTCCAAAATGCATCACTTCGCATTTATCCAGGTTGAACTCCATCTGCCACCTCTTAGCCCATCTCTGCATCCTGTCAATGTCACGCTGCAGCGTACAACAGTACTCCATACTGTCAACGACACCTCCAACCTTTGTGTCATCTGCAAATTACTAATCCATCCTTCAATATCCACATTCAAGTTATTAATAAAAATTACAAAATGTTGAGACCCAAGAACAGAGCCCTGTGGAACAGCACTCACCACTGACTTCCAGGCAGAATACTTTCCATCCACTACCATTCGCTGTCTTCTGTCGACCAGCCAATTCTGTATCCAGACAGCTAAATTTCCGTGTATTCCATTCCTCGTGACCTTCTGAACAAGCCTAACATGGGAAACCTTTTCAAATGCTTTGGTGAAGTCCATAAGCACCACATCCACCGCTCGACCCTCATCAACGTGTCAATAACATCCTCAAAGAACTCAATAAGATTTGTGAGGCATGACCTGTCCCTCACAAAGCAGTGCTGACTGCATTTTAACAAGCCATGCTCTTCCAGACATCATAAATCCTATCCCTCAGAATCCTTTCTGACACCTTGCAGATGACACACGTGAGACTGACTGGTCTGTAATTGCCAGGGATTTCCCTATTTCCTTTCTTGAAGAGAGGAATTACATTTGCCTCCCTCCAGTCCTCAGATTTGACTCCGGTGGAGAGTGAGGATGCAAAGATCTTCGCAAGCGGCGATGCAATCACATTTCTCTCTTCCCAAAGCAGCCAAGGACAAATCTGGTCTGGCCCTAGCGACTTTTCAATCTTAATGTTTGTGAAAATTTTTCAGCACGTCAGCTTCCTCAGTCTCTATCCGTTCCAGCAATCTTACCTGCTCCGCAATGGTTTTATTCACTACAAGGTCCTTTTATTTCGTGAAGTCAGAAGCAAAACGCTCAGTTAGGGCTTCCCCACCTCCTCAGACTCTATACACAATTTCCCTATGCTACCCCTGATAGGCCCTACTCTTTCTTTGATCATTCTCTTATTCCTCACATACGCGTAAAACGCCTTTGGATTCTCCCTAATCCTTCCTGCCAAGCCTTTTTTTGAGCTCCTTCCTCGCCTTCCTGCAACCTCTAGAGCTGAGCAAGACCGTTGCTTCCTCCATCTTACGTAAGCTGCCTTCTTTCTTTTGACGAGAAGCTCCTCCGCTCTCGTCATCCAAGAATCCTTTATCTTACCCCTTCTTGCCTGTCTCAGAGGGACATATTTATTCCTCATTCGCAACAACTGTTCCTTAAACAGTCTGCACATGTCTATAGTGCCCTTTCCATGGAGTAATTGTTCTGAGTCCATGTTTCCCAACTCACGTCTGATAGCATAATAGCTTCCTTTTCCCCAATTAGATATCCTCCCATTGTGCCTGCTTCTCTCCTTCTCCATCGTTATGTAGAATGTGAGGCCGTTGTGGTCACTAACACCAAGATGCTCTCCCACAGCAAGATCTGACAACTGCCCCGGCTCATTGCCGAGCACCAAATCCAAAATGGCCTCTCTCCTCGTCGGCCTGTCAACGTACTGAGTTAGAAAACCCTCCTGAACCTCACAGAAACAGCTCCTTCCAAACTATCTGCTCGAAGGAGGTTCCAATCAATATTGGGAAAGTTAATGTCACCCATTACAACAACCCTACTACATTCACACTTTTCCAAAATCTGCTGTCCTATGCTTTCTTCAATCTCCCTGCTGCTATTGGGGGACCTAATGAGGTGACTGCTCCCTTACTGTTCCTAATTTCCACCCATACTGACTCAGTCAGCATACCCTCCTCGACAATGGTAACTTCTGTAGCTGAGATACCCTCTCCGATTAGCGGTGCTACCCTCTCCTCTTTCCCCCCTCCCTATTCTTATTAAATACTCTAAACCCTGAAATATCCAGCAAACAATCCTGCTCCTGAGAAACCCATATCTCTGTTATGGCCAGAACATCACAGCACCAACTACTGATCCATGCTCCAAGCTCATCACTTTTATACCTGATAATCCTTGCATTAAAGCAAACACACTTTAACTGATCCCTTGATTCTTTCCCAAGAAATTCCTTCCCACTGGCTGTGCTACCTCTTGCTATTGTCTTATCTCTATCAACTCTCACCACTGGTATATTGCTCAGGTTCCCACCCCCCTGTCATACGAGTTTTAAACCCTCCTGAACCACTCGAACAAACCTTCCACCCAGGACATTGGTCCCCTTCCTATTCAGGTGCAACTAGTCCTTCACTTACAGGTTCCCACCCTTCTGTCATACTAGTTTAAAACCTCCAGAACCACCAAAGAAAACCTTCCACCCAGGACATTGGTCACCTTCCAGTTCAGGTGCAACCCGCCCTTCATGTACAAGTCCCACCTTCCCCAGAAGGCATCCCAATTATCTACAGATCTGAAGCCCTCCCTCCTCCACCAGCTGCGTAGCCACGTGTTCAGCTGCGCCCGCTCCCTGTTCCTCGCCTCGCTATCTCGTGGCTCCGGTAGTAAACCCAAGAACACTAATCTGTTCGTCCTGCTCTGCAGCTTCCACCCTAGCTCCCTGAAATCACTTATTATATCCTCAATCCTTTTCCTGGCTATATCATTGGTCCCAATATGTAACACGAATTCTGGCTGTTCGCCCTCCCCTTTCAGAATCTTATACAGTGATCGGAATCGTCCCAGACCCCAGCACCAGGGAGGCAACATACCTTCCGGGAATCCCGATCCTGACCACACAATCTGGCGTCAATTCTCCTAACAATCGAGTCTACAACCACTAGCGCTTTTCTATTCTGCCCCCTTCCCTTCTGGGCCACAGTGAGAGGCTCAGTGCCAGAGAACTGACCACTATAGCTTTCCTCTGGGTAGGTCATCCCCCCAGCAGTATCTAAAGCGATATAATTATTGATGAGGGGAATGTCCACAGGGGATCTCTGCACTGTCTGTCTGTCCACTTTCCTCCGCTTGTCTGTAACCCATCTATCCTTATCCTGAGACTCAGGAGTGTCCAACTGCCGGAAACTTCTCTCAATTACTCCCTCAACCTCCCGAATGATCCACAGTTCATCCAGCTCCAGCTCCAATTCTGTAACACTGTTTTCAAGGAGCTGGAGTTGGGTGCACTTCCCGCAGATGTAGCCAGCGGAGACATGTGTCATGTCTCTCACCTGCCACATTCTGCAGGAGGAGCAAGCAACTGCCCGAACATCCATACCCCACTTATCTGAACACCCACACAATACTAAACAAGAATGCTTAATTCAATTGCTATAAAAGCAAGCAACAAACTTATTATCAATAAAGGAATTTTAGAAATGAACTGCACCCTATTAACTTGGTTAGAGGAGGAGGGCGGATGGGATACACTACAGTAGTACTGCCTGGGTTTAGCCGCCATGCTAATTTATATGAACACTTACTTCATTCCCGACAGCCCCACTGGTCGGCGTCACTTCCACCCCTGCTCCCACTCCTACCGTGGAGGAAAAACACCTCTGGCCACTACCGGTAAGTAATTTTAAAAATCTCCCTTCCATTAGCTGTAGCCTTCCTGGTTCGACTTACCTCCGCTGCTGCTACAACTCAAAAAGGTATGTAGGGCTCAGCCTGTGGTGGGACAGCAAGGGTATGTGAAGGATTAGCCTGGGTGTGTCGCGGGACAGCAAAGATGTATGGCGGGACAGTCAGAGTGTGGGGGAAAAGCCTGGGTGATTGGGGTGGACTTGGTGGGGTGTGTGGGTGACACTCTGTGTGTGTTGGGAGGACAGGTCAGATGTATGGGGGAACAGCTCGGGTGAGTTGGGGGAGAGGTCGTGTGTGTGAGGTAGAGTCTAGATGTGTAGCAGGTCAGCCTGGGTGTGTGGCGGGACAGCCTGAGTGCGTTGGGGCAGCCCAGGTGTGAGGACGACAGCCTGGGTGTGAAGGGGACGGCCCTGGTGTGTGGGGGACAGCCCCGATGTGTTGGGGGACAGCTCCAGTGTGTGGGGGGGAACAGCCCCGGTGTGTGTGGGGAGACAGCCCCGGTGTGTGTGGGGGACAGACTGGATGTCTGGGGCGAGAGCCCAGGTATGTGCGGGGACAGCTCGGGTGTGTGGAGGAACTGCCCAGTTATGTGCGGAGGCAGCCCAGGAGTGTGAGGGAATAGTCTGGGTGTGTAGCGGGACAGCGCAGATGAGTGGCAGGACAGCCCGGGTGAGTGCAGGGATAGCCTGGGTGTGTGTGGGTCAGACAGGGTGAGTGCGGGGATATCCCGGGTGTGTGGGGGGAATCCCTGCTGTGTGACAGGACGCTCACCTGTGTGACAGGACCGCCTGGCTTTGTGAGGGGCGCAGCCCGAGTGTGTGAGTGTATACCCTTGGGGTGTGGCGGGAAATCTCGGGTGTGTCTGTGAACCGCCCGTGTCTGTGTGCGGACAGCCCGAGTGTGCGGGGTGACAGCCCGGATGTGTGGCATGACAGCCCGGGTTTGTGGCGGGAAAGCACAGTTGTGTCGATGCTGGATTAGTGATGCTGGAAGAGCACAGCAGTTCAGGCAGCATCCGAGGAGCAGTAAAATCGACGTTTCGGGCAAACGCCCTTCATCAGGAATAAAAGCTGGTCAGACTTGGTGTGTGGGGCACAGCCCAGGTGTGTGTGTGAACAGACTGGGCATGTGCGAGGACAGCACTGGTGGGATGGCGTGCCGACCGGGTGTGTGGATGGACCTTCCGGGTTAGTTGGTGGGACAGGCTGAGTGTGTGTGGAGTCAGCCCATGTGTGTGACTGGACAGCCCGAGTGTGGGGGGGACAGCCCGGGTGTGGGGGAGACAGCCGGAGGTGTGTGGAAGGACAGCCGGGGTGTGTGCGGGGCAGCCTGGGTGTGTGCAGTGATAGCCCGGGTGTGTGTCAGGATAGCCAGGGAGTGTGGGGGGACAGCCCGTGTGTGTGTCAGGATAGCCCGGGTGTGTGGGTGTCAGCTGTAGTGTGTGGGGGGACAGCCTGTGTGTGTGCAGTGTCAGCCCAGTTGTGTGTCAGGATAGTCTGGGTGTGTGGGTGGACAGCCCGGGTGTATGGCGGGAAACCCCGGGTGTGATGCAGGACAGCCCGTGAGTGTAGAGGGTCTGCCTGGGTGTGCGCGGTACAGCATGGATGTGTTGTGGTTGCGACCAGGTGGGTGGGTGGACTTCCCGGTTAAGTTGGGGGCATGCCACGTGTGTGGGGGAGAGCCTGGGTGTGAGGGGGTGACACCCCGGTTTTGTGGTCGGACACCCCGGTTGTGTGGTCGGTCAGCCCGGGGGTGTGGCGGGGCAGCCCGGGTGAGTGATAGGACTGGCCGGATGTGGGAGTCAGCCTTGGTGTGTGTAGGAACGGCCCTGGTGTGTTCGAACAGCCCAGGTATGTGGGGACACAGACACACCTGGTTTGTCCTGCAACACACCTGGGCTATTCTCACACATAGCCGAGCTGTCCCAGCACACACTTGGTCTGTTCTGCCACACACGTGGGCTGTCCCTTGTCTCTCCCAGGCTATCCCCGCACAAACCCAGGGTGTCCACCTACAGATCTGGCCCGAACTTCCAAAAACCCGGCCTGTTCACCCACCCACCTGGGCTGTCTCCCCACCCACCCGGGAAGTCCCCCCACACATCAGTGCTGTCCCCTGACACACCAGGACTGTCCCCCTACACACCCGGGTTTTCCCCCCCACATCCGGGCTGCGCCCCCGACCCACACGCGGGCTGTCCCCATCCACACCCGGGCTGCCCCCCACCCACACCCGGGCTGTCCTCCCCGACTCACACCCGAGCTGTTCCCCCCTACCCACACCCGGTCTGTACCTCTACCCTACCCACACTCGGGCTGTACCTCGCTACCCACACCTCCAGGCTGAATTGCACACACTGGGCTGACCAACCACACACCTGGGATGTCCAGCCGCACACTTAGGCGTGCCAGAGACACACCCGGGCTTCCCCCTTCACACCCGGGCTGTCTCACTACACAACCAGCCTGTCTCCCCCAACTAACATGGGAAGTACACACACGCACGCGGTTAGCACCCCAACCCACATGGGCTGTACCATGCAGGCATGGGCTGACCCTCCACACACACTGTCTGCCTTGCCACATTAAGGACTGCCTTTCCCCACCCCTAATGGGACAGCAAAGGATGTGTGGCAGAGACAACCGGATTTATGCAGGGATAGCCAGGGTGCATGGGGGGCAGCCCGAGTGTGTGGGGGGACAGCCTGGGTGTGAGCGGGGGCTGTCCAGATGTGTGGGGGGACAGTCCGGGTTTGTGTGGGGACAGCCCGGGTGTGTGGTGAGACAGCGAGAATGTGTGATGAGACAGCTTTGGTGTGTGTGGGAATAAACCGGGTGTGTAGTGGGACAGACAGGATGTGTGGTGGTACAGACTGTGCGCGAGGGGGACAGCCCTGTATGTGTCCAGACACCCAGGTATCGGGGGGAACTGACCGAGTGTGCGGTGGGACAGTCCGGGAGGGTTGTGGGTACAGGCCTATTGCATGGGGCACAGCCCTGGTGTGTGGGGACCAGCCCGGGTGTGGGGGCAGACTGCCCGGGTGAGGGGTGCAGCCAGGGAGAGTGGCAGGACAGGCCAGGTGTGTAGGGAAATAGCCCGGGTGCATGGGGGACAGCCCTGGGGTGTGGGAGAACAGCCCTGTAGTGTGTGCAACAGCCCAGGTGTGTGCACTCCAGCCCGGGTATGTGGTAGGTCAGCCTGGAAGTGTGGCAGGTCAGTACGGGAGTGTGTGGGGACAGCCTGGGTTTGTGGCAGGTCAAGCTAAGTGTGTTCGTGGATAGCCCGGATGTGTGGGGGGACAGCCAAGCAATGTGTGAGCACAACCCGGGTGTGTGGCTGGACATCCCGGGTGTGTGAGCGACAGCTGTGGGGTGTGGAGGAAAAGCCCTGGTGTTTGGAGGGAAAGCCTTGGTGTGTGGCGGAAAGCCCTGGAGTATGGGGGAACAGCCTTGGTGTGAGGAGGACAGCACGGGTGTGTGGAAGGACAGCACTGGGGAATGGCAGGACAGTCCGGTTGTGTGGCGGGCAAGCCCAGGTTGTGACTGGACATCCCAGGTGTGTGATCAGTCAGCCCAGGTGTCAGGCAGGACAGCACGTTTGTTGAAGGACAGCTTGTGTGTGTGGTCGGTCAGCCCCGGTGTGTGGCAGGAAGCCTGGGTGGGCGGCACAACAGTGCGTGTGTGGGGGACAGCTTGGATGTGTTTGGGGACAGCCCGGTTATGTGGCAGGACAGCCCGTGTTTTGGGGGTCAGCCCTGGTGTGTGGGGAGCAGCCCGGTTTGGGGAAGGGCTGCCCGGGTGAGGGGTGCAGCCAGGGTGAGTGGCAGGACAGGCCGGGTGTGTAGGGGGATAGCCTGGGTCTGTGGGCGACAGCACTGGGGTGTGAGAGAACAGCCCTGGAGTGTGTGCGATAGCCCGGGTGTGTGCGTTCCAGCTCTGGTATGTGGCGCACAGCCAGAGTATGTGGAAGGACAGTCCAGGTGTGTGGGGAGACAGCCCAGATGTGTTTGGGGACAATCGAGGTATGTGGGGTGGACAGTCCAGGTGTGTGGGGGGCAGTCCGGTTGTGTAGCGAGCAGCCTGATTGAGTGGGGGTCAGCCCTGGTGTGTGGGGAACAGCCCAGTTGTATGTTGTAAAGCCGGGGTATGTGGAAGGACGTCCAGATCTCTCGGGGAGAGTGAGGGTGTGTGGGGGACAGCCTGGGAGTGAGAATGGGCAGCCCGGGTATGTGGTGGAACAGCCCGGTGTGTGTGGGGACAGCTTGGGTGTGTGGGGTATCAGCCCGGGTGTGTTCGGGGATAGCCCAGGTATGTGGGGGGACAGCCAAGCAATGTGCGGGGACAACCCGGGTGTGTGGCCGGACATCCCGGGTGTGTGAGGGACAGCTGTGGGGTGTGGCGGACTGCCCTGGGGCATGGGGGAACAGCATTGGTGTGAGGCGGACAGCATGAGTGTGTGGAAGGACAGCCCTGGGGTATGGCAGGACAGTCCGGGTGTGTGGGGGGTCAGCCCTGGTGTGTGGGGCAAGAGCCCTGGTGAGTGGGGGGCAGCTCGGGTGTGTGGAAGGACGTCCCAAATCTATGAAAAGAGAGCCCTGGAGTGTAGGGGAGAGGCCAGGTGTGTGGAAGTATAGTCCAGATCTCAGGGTGGAGAGCCCGGGTGTTTGGAACGAGAATCTGGGTGTGACAAGCGACAGCTCCGGTTTGTGTCAGAATAGCCTGGAGTGTGTGTGGACAGACCAGTGTGTGGGGGAGTCCGGCCAGCTGTGTTCTGGGACTTTCCGGGTATATGGGAATCAGATGGGTGTGTGAGTTGCAGTCTGGGTGTGAGAATGAGCAGACTGGGTATTTGCCAGAGCAGCCTAGTGTCTGTGTGGACAGCCCAGGTGTGTGGTGTGTCAGCCTGGGTGTGTTCGGGGATAGCCCGGGTGTGTGGGGTGACAGCCCAGCAATGTGCGGGGACAACTCGGGTATATGGTGGGAACAGCCCTGGTTTGTGGAGGGACAGCCCTGGTGTGTGGCGCACAACCCTGGGGTATGGGGGAACATACTGGAGTGAGGGGGAAAGCCCTTGTGTATGAAAGGACATCATGGGGTATGGCAGGACAGTCCAGATGTGTGGGGGGACAGCCCTCGTCTGTGGGGAAGAGCCCTGGTGCGTGCGGGACAGCTCTGGTGTGTGGAAGGACATCCCAAATCTCTGGAAGAAGACCCCGGGTGTTTGGAATGAGAACCTGGGTGTGAGTCGGGGCAGCCAGGGTTTGTGGCAGAACAACCTGGATTGTGTGAAAACAGCCCGGTGTGTGGGGGTTTGCCGGGTGTTTGGGTAACAGCTCAGGTGTGTGGAAGGACAGCACAGGTGTGTGGGGGAAAAGCTCTGGTGTGTGGGCGACCGGCAAGGGTATACGGCCGGAATGCCTGTGTGTGGCAGGACAGCTGGGTGTGTGGTGGACAGCTCGGGTGTGTGGGGGTGTGTCTGGGTGTGTGGTGGGACAGTGAGGATGTATGGTGGGAAAGCCTGAGTGTGTGCGGGAATACCTGGGTGAGTAGTGAGACAGCGAGGATATGTGTGGGAAAGCGTCTGTGAGGGGGTCCTCCCAGGGTGTGAGGGTGGACAGCCCATGTGTGGTGGGGCAGCCCTGATGTGTGGGGTCTGCCCGGTTGTGTGCGGGGTCTGCCCGGGTGTGTGCCAGGACAGCCAATGTGTGCAGGGATCGCCCAGGTGTGTGGTGGGAACAGCCGGGTGTGTGGTGGGAACAGCCGGGGAGTGCGTGGGGGTGCACACTGGGTGTGTGGGGAAGGACAGCCCAGGTAAGTGTGGGGACTGCCCACGTGTGTGCAGGGATAGCCCGGGTGTGTGGGGGGACAGCCCGGGTGTGTTGGGGGAGCCCAGGTGTGTGGCAGGAGAGCCCAGATGTGTGGTGGGACAGTGAGGGTGTGTGGCCAGACAGCCCATGTGTTGTGGTTCAGCCGGGTGTGTGGGGGATCGGATGGTGGTGTGTTGGGACAGCCCGTGGGTTTGGGGGACAGCCCGTTTGTGTGGTGGGACAGCATGGGTGCGTTGGGGGTACAGGCCGGGTGTGTGGGGGACAACCTGAGTGTGACAACGGTGAGCCCAGGTTTTTGGTTTGCAGACCGGGTGTGTGGGGGTAAAGCCCGGCAGTGTGGGGGGACAGCCCGGCTGAGTTGGGGGTACAAGCTGGCTGTGTTGTTGGGACAGTCCAGGTGAGCGGGGTGACAGCCAGGGAGTGTGCGTGGACAACCTGGGTATGTGCGAGATCAGACTGAGTGTGTTGCAGGAGTGCCTGTGTGTGAAGGGGGAAGCCCCAATGTGTGGTGGGACAGAGAGGATGTGTGGCGGGGAAGCCTATGTGTGAGGGAACCAGCCCTGGGTTTGTGTCCAGACAGCCTGTGTGAGTGGGGTCATCCTGGATCTGAGGTGGGCATCCCGGGTGTGTGGCAGGAAAGCCTGGGTGTGTGGCTGGATATCCCCAGTGGGAGGTCAATCAGCCCGGTGTGTGGGGGGACAGCCAGCTCGTTTGGGGGGACACCCCGGTTGTGTGGTCGATCAGCCTGGATGTATGGTAGGAAGCATGTGCTTTGGGGGACAGTATTTGGTGGGACAGACTGTGTGTGTTACGGAATATACGGGTGTGGAGCGGGACAGATCGTGTGTGTGTCAGGACAATCCGGGTGTGAAAGTGAACAGCCCGGGTATGTGGAGGAGGGACACCCCAGTTGTGTAGAGGGAGAGCCTGGGTGTGTGGGTGGGGCAGACCGGCTAGGTGGGGGGACAGCATGGGTGTATACCAGACAGCAAATCTGTGGAGGGTCAACCCGGGTAAGTGCCGGGAAAGACCATGTGTGTTGTGGGACAGACCGGTTCAATGGGGGAACAGCCCAGGTAGATTAGATTAGATTAGTTACACTGTGGAAACAGGCCCTTCGGCCCAACAAGTCCACACCGACCCGCCGAAGCGCAAGCCACCCAGACGCATTTCCCTACATTTACCCCTTCATCTAACACTACAAGCAATTTAGCATGGCCAATTCACCTAACCTGCATATTTTTGGACTGTGGGAGGAAACTGGAGCAACCGGAGGGTGCCCACACAGACACGGGGAGAATGTGCAAACTCCACACAGTCAGTCGCCTGAGGCGGGAATTGAACCCGGGTCTCTGGCGCTATGACGATTCAGTGCTAACCACTGTGCCACCGTGCCGCCCACAGGTACATGCGGTGACAGCATGGGTGTGTGCATGACAGCCCAGGTGCGTGGGGGGACAGACTGGCTATGTTCGAGGACTGCCCGGGTGTGTAGTTGGACAGCCTGTGTGTGTGCAGGGATAGCTGGGGTGTGTGGGAGGATCAGCCCGGGTGTATGGGGGAACAGCCCAGGTGTGCAGTGGGAGAGACCGGTTGTGTGGTGGGACAGCGAGAATGTGTTGTGGGACAGACCGGTTGAAAGGGGGAACAGCCAGGTATGTGCGGTGACACCTGGGTGTGTGCATGGACAGCCCAAGTATGTGGGGGCGACAGACTGGCTATGTTCAGGGATTGCCTGGGTGTGTTGCGGGACAGCCCAGGTGTGTGCAGGGAGATCCCGGGTGTGTGTGGGAACAGCCCGGGTGTGTGACGTGTCAGCTCGTGTATGTGCAGGGATAGCCCGGGTGGATGGGGGAAAAGCCCGGGTGTGTGTGGGGGCATCCCAAGTGTCTGGCGAGAGAGACTGGTTGTGTGGTGGGACAGCCTGGGTGTGTGTGTGTGAATAGACCAGGTGTGTAGTGGGATAGCGAGGATGTGTTGCGGGCCAGCCCGTGCGTGAGGGGGTCAGCCCGGGTGTGTCTCGACAGCCTGTGTTTTAGGGTTCAGCCCGGGTGTGTGGGGGACAGGCTGGTGGTGTGGTGGGACAGCCTGCATGTGTGGCGGGACAGACCAGGTATGTGGGGCGACAGACCGGGTGTGTGTGGATACAGCCCAGATGTCACAGAGTCATAGAGATGTACAGCTTGGAAACAGACCCTTCGGGCCAACCAGTCCATGCCGAAAAGATATCCCAACCCAATCTAGTCCCACCCAGCACCCAGCCCATAATCGTCCAAACACTTCCTATTCATATACCCATCCAAATGCCTTTTAAATGTTGCAATTATACCAGCCTCCACCACATCCTCTGGCAGCTCATTCCATACACGTACCCACCGTCTGCACGAAAACGTTGCCCCTTAGGTCTCTTTTATATCTTTCCCCTCTCACCCTAAACCTATGTCCTCTCGCTCTGGACTCCCCAACCACAGGGAGAAGACTTTGCCTATTTATCAAATGCATGCCCCTCATAATTTTGTAAACCTCTATAAGGTCACCCCTCAGCTTCCGACCCTCCAAGGAAAACAGTCCCCGTCTGTTCAGCCTCTCCCTGTAGCTCAGATCCTCCAATCCTGGCAACATCCTTGTAAATCTTTTCTGAAGCCATTCAAGTTTCACGATAGGAAGGAGACCAGAATTGCACGCTATATTCCAACAGTGGCCTAACCAATGTCCTGTACAGCCACAACATGACCTCCCAACTTCTGTACTCAATACACTGACTATTAAAGGAAAGCATACCAAACGCCTTCTTCACTATCCTATCCACCTGCGACTCCACATTCAAGGAGCTATGAACCTGCACTCCAAGGTCTCTTTGTTCAGCAACATTCCCTAGGGCCTTCCCATTAAGTGTATAAGTCCTGCTAAGATTTGCTTTCCCAAAATGCAGCACCTCGCATCTATCTGAATTAAACTCCATCTGCCACTTCTCAGCCCATTGGCCCGTCTGGTCAAGATCCTGTTGTAATCTGAGGTAACCCTCTTTGCTGTCCACGACACCTCCAATTTTGGTGTCATCTGCAAACTTACTAACTGTACCTCTTATGCTCGCATCCAAATCATTTATGTAAATGACAAAAAGTAGAGGGCCCAGCACCGATCCGTGTGGCACTCCACTGGTCACAGGCCTCCAGTCTGAAAAACAACCCTCCACCAGCACCCTCTGTGTGGGGGGACAGGCCATGTGTGATAAGGGACAGCCCGTCTGTGCGTGTGGGCTGCCCCGGTGTGTGGGTGCCAACTGGGGTGTTTGTGGATACAGCCCGTGTGTGTGACGTGGGACAGACAGGGTGTTGTATGTTGACGGCCCGGGTGTGTCGGGGGACAGTGCGGGAATACGCGGGGACAGCCCAGGTGTGTGCAGCGGCAGCCTTGGTGCACAGCGGGACAGCGGGTTTGTGTGGCGGGACTGCCAGGATGTGTGGCGGGACTGCCAGGATGTGTGGCGGACAGTCCTGGGGTTTGGGGGAACAGCCTTGGTGTGAGGGGGACAGCCCGGGTGTGTGGAAGGACAGTCCTGGTGTATGGCAAGACAGTCCGGGTGTGTGGATGGACAGCCCCGGTGTATGGGGAACAGGCCTGGTGTGTGGGGGACAGCCCTGGGGTGTGGGGAGAGCCAGGGTATGTGGAAGGACAGCCGGGATCTCGGTGCAGAGCCCGGATGTTTGGATGGAGAGCCTTGGTGTGACATGAGGCAGCCCGGGTTGTGGCAGAACAGCCTGGAGTGTGTGTGCACAGCACGGAATGTTGGTGGGGGGACCAGCCGGGTGTGTTCCGGGACATCCCGGATGTGTTGGAGGCAGATGGGTGTTTGGGTGGCAGCCCGGGTGCATGGGTGATAGGTCAGGTGTTTGGAGGGACAGCACAGCTATGTGCATTTATAGTCAGGGCGTTGCAAGAGACCAATGATGCGTGTGGGAAAGCCCTGGTGCGTGGGGGAACAGCTCTGGTGTGTGGGGGACCAGACCGGGTATGTTGAAGGACGGCCCGGGTGTGTGGCCGTCCACCCGGGTGTGTGGTGGACAGCTCGGGTGTGTGATGGTTTGCCTGGGTGTGTGGTGGGATAGCCAGCATGTGTGGCGGGACAGCACGAGTGTGTGTGGAAATACCCGGGTGTGTCGTGGGACAGCGAGGATATGTGTGGGAAAGCGTCTGTGAGATTCAGTGCCCTGGGTGTGTGGCCGGACAGTCCGTGTTTGGGAGTCCGCCCAGGTATGTGGGGGGATAGCCTATGTGTTACAATGGAGAGCCCGAGGGTGTGGATGTACAGACTGAGTGTGTGGACGGAACGCCCGAATGTGTGTGGAGGGAACGCCCGAATGTGTGTGTGGGGAAAAGCCCGGGTGTGTGGGGGGAAAACCCGTGTGTGTGCAGAGATCGCCCCGGTGTGTGTGGGAGCAGCCCGGGTGTGTGGGGGGGGGGTGCCCAGGTGTGTGGCGGGAGAGCCCGGGGGTTTGGTAGATCAGCGAGGATGTGTGATGGGACAGCCCGGGTGTATGCGGGAATAGACCGGGTGTGTAGTGGGACAGCAAGGATGTGTGGCGGGACAGCCCTTGTGTGAGGGGGTCATACGGATGTGTGGCCAGACAGCCTGTGTGTTGTGGTTCAGCCCGGGTATGTGGGGAAACCGGCCTCAGGTGTGGTGGGACAGATCAGGAGTGTGGGGGACAGACTGGATGTGTGTCAGGACAGCCTGGGTGTGTGTGGGGCAGCCCGGGTGTGTGGCGGGACAGACTAGCTGTGTGGCAGGACTGCACTGGTGTGTGGGGCACAGCCCGGTGTGTGTGTGGACAGCTCAGGTTTGTGCGGTGGAGCCTGCATATGTGGGAAGAGCCCGGGTGTGTGTGTGGGCAAAACGGGTGTGCGGGGTGTAACCCAGGTTTGTGGGGGAACAGCCAGATGTGTGGGGGGACCGATCAGGTGTGACAAGAAACAGCACGGCTGTGTGTTTGGACAGCCCGGGTGTGTGCGGGGGATAGCTCCGGAGTGTCGGGCAGACTGTGCGTGGCGGAGACAGCTCTGGCGTGTGGTGGGAAACCACTGTTCTGAGGCGACAGCATGAGTGTGTGTGGGCATAGCCCAGGTGTATGGGGGAACAGCCCAGGCGTGCCGAGGGATAGCCTAGGTCTGTGGGGGTCAGATCGGGTGCGTTTGAGGACTGTCTGGGTGATTAAGAGGACAGCAGTGGTATGTGGGGACTGCCCGGGTGTGAGGGGGCAACTCGGGTGTGTTGCAGGAAAGCCCAGGTTTGGGAGGCAGGGCCGGTATATGCGGGGACAGCCCAGATGTTTACAGGAAAACCCAGTTGTGTGGGGGGAAGACTGGGTGCATAGCGGAACAGCCTGGGTGTGTGCGGTTTTGCCCCTGTGTGTGTGGGACAGCCCGGGTGTGTGGGGATGGACAGCCCGGGTGTATGCCAGGACAGTAGGTGTGTGGCAGGATAGCCCGGGTGTGTGGTGGGACAGCCCGGGTATGTGGCAGGACAGACAGTGTGGGTTGCGGGACGGACCTGTTGAATGGGGGGACAGAACGACCATGGGGGGACAGCCCGGCTGTGTGCAAGGAAAGCCTGGGGTTGCGGCAGGACAGACCGGGTGAGTAGGGGCACGACCCGGGTGTGTGAGGAAACAGCCTGGGTGTGTGGCAGGACAGACTGGCTGTGTGGCAAGACAGCCCAGCTGTCTGCAGCGCACTTCGTGTGTGCGCGGGGACAACCAGGGGCTTTGTGGACAACCCAGGTGTTTGGAGTGCAGCACGGGTGTGTGTGTGGAGACAGCCAGGGTGTGTGACGGGGACAGACCGTATGTGACGGGGGACAGACCGGCTGTGTGTGTGGACAGCCCGCGTGTGTTTGGGACAACCCGTGTGTGTGGTGTGACAGACCGGGTGTGACGTTGGAAAGCACCGGTATGTGTGTGGACTGCCCGGGAGTGTGGAGGGACAGGGCGGGTATATGCGTGGACAACCCCGGTGTGTGCAGGGACAGTCGGGTGCGTGGGGGGATCCTGAGTGCATAGCAGGAGAGCCAGGTTGTGCGCGGGAATTGTCTGTATATGTGGGACAGCCGTATGTGTGCGGGGAAACCCCAGGTGTATGCCAGGACAGCAAGTGTGTGGCAGGATAGCCCGGGTGTGTTGTGGGACAGCCCGCATATGTGGTAGGACAGACCATGTATGTTGTGGGACAGACTGGTTCAATGAGGGGACAGCCAGGGCGTGGGGTGACAGTCTGGGTGTGCGGAAGCACAGCCTGGGATTGCGGCAGCACTGCCCGGGTGTGTGGGTGCACAGCCCTGGTGTGTGAGGAGTCAGCCTGGGTGTGTGGCAGGACAGCCGAATGTGTGTGGGTACAGCCGGGTTTGTGGCGGTACAGCCCAGGTGTGTGGCAGGACAGCCCGGGTGTGTGGGGGTTACAGCCCTGGTGTGTGGTAGGACAGACTGGTTGCTTGGCAGGACAGCCTGCGCGCGCGTGTGTGTGTGTGTGTGTGTGTGTGTGTGGGTGTGTGTGTGTGTGTGTGGACAGTCCAGATGTGTGGAGCGCAGCCTGGGTGTGTGTGTGTGGACAAACCTTTTGCTTGTGGTGCAGCTCGGGTGTGTGTGGGGACAGCCCGGGTGTGTAGGGGGCCTGACCGCGTGTGACGAGGGACAGCATGGCTCTGTGTGTGGACTGACCGGTTGTGTGGATGCCAGGCCGGGTGTGTGTGGAGACAGCCAGTGGGGGTGACAGCCCGGGTGTATGGAAGTATTAACACTGAGTTAATGGCGGTTAGGAAGCAGTGACACAAAATCGGTTAGTACCAGACATGCTGACGGACGAGAGAGGGGGCGTCTGCAAAACTAGGTACCTCGTGCTATTTTAATATTCCTGATGAGTCCCAAAATATTACTAGTGCAATAAATGATATGAAGGCAGCTATATGACCGCCTCCGCTAGCAGATGACTGCTGCTCCCGATGGTTCACCTCCCTTATGGAGGATGGGGTTATTGGACCCAACATGTTCTACTAGTTGTAGGACTGGTCTTAATCATACTGCTTTGAATAAGACCCTGGTTGTATTCCCTGCCTACACCACTTTCTTATTCATGCAGTAGGATACGAAATGGCAAATCTATCAGTGGCCCCAAAGAAGGAAGATCCGATTGCTTGTCGGCACCCTACAGCGACGTTGACGAATGTGACATATGAAGATGGGCTGTATATTGGGTAAACCAGGGAAGTGACAATACCACCACAAAGCTTTGGTAGAGTTAGGCGGTGTCTGAGGAAAGGCCTGGTGTTCACAATTTTTTTTTTGATTATATAGCTATCCGGCTTTTTTTTGTGGTTGTTGTCCTTGTTGTAAAATGACATTAATTGGGAAAATGCAATGGAAAATTAGCAAAACTCATATTTACTGTGAAATCTGACAGAGAATGATTTGCAAAATTTAATACTTCGCTAAAATATGCAAACACTTTGCTGAATTCTGCGTCGAGGAGTCAGCTTGTCTTTGCAGAAATTTGCAAACATTCAACCTGGCCTTGCGAGCAGCCAAGTTCAGAAAAAAAGCTTCAGTAAACATAAAGGCAATTATGTCCACGGCATGGGAATGCGAAAATATGAGCTCGAATGTTTCCCAACACTTGTCCTTGAGCATGTGATAAGAATAGTATAAAAAGATTACGTGACTTTTGTTAAAAGCACTTACATAAGGCACTTTCGCTGAGTGTATTGGCTGCCCTGCATGCAGAGGTTAAAAAATAAAGCCTTTCCTTTGCTCTTGCTAGCAGTTGATTCGAGTCAATTAAATTTCCACGACAGGTGTCAGGGTGTCAGGAAGTGGGAGAATTGTTGGGTATCAGTAAATGGGAGAATTGGTGCACAGTGTCATTAACTTGGAAAATTAGTACAAATTGCCAATTCATTAAAGAATTTGAGCAGTACACCTCTAATTGGAAGAATAGGGGCAGGGAATCAGTGAAAAAGAACAATTTTTCAATCAGCTGTAAAGTCGAGATTCGAGTCCGTCCACCAGGAAATGACAAAAAAACTTTTGAGCAGAGAAGACATACGTGGATGAAGTGTATCAGGAAACAACGCAATGGGTCAATTAATGCAGGGCATCAATAATGGGAGAGTTGGTGCCGATGTCACAAAAGTAGAGACTTGGTGGAAGACGTGGGAGAACTGGTGCTGAATAATATTAAATGTGGTGGAGGTGCACTTGCTGACGAAAAGAAGATCCGTGCAGGATTCGTAAATGGTAGAATGGTGCACGGAAGTGAATCTGCATTTGGGACAATTGTTGCACGAACCACAAAATGGAAGAATTGCGCAGTGGAACTTAAACAGCGAATTGGGGTATGGCACCAATAACTTAGAGAGTCAGAGTGGCGTTCCCCTCACTGGGAGAATTTAGTTTGGGTATCAATGAACATGAGAATTATTGCAGGGCAATATTAAATTCGAGAATTGGTGTGGGGTGCTTAAAGCATGCAAACTTGGAACAGAGCATATGTAAATGGGAGAGCAAGGGCAGGAATCAGTAAGTCGGAGATATGTTGTAAAGTGCAGGAAAATGGCCATCCGATGCAGGGCGCCAATAATGAAAAAAACTTTGAGCAGTGCACCATTATGTGGAAGATGTATGTCAGGAAACTACAAAACTGAAGAGTTGGGACAAGGCAATACTCAGTGGGAGAGTTTGTTCAGTTCATGACGAAAGGGAAGATTAGTGCAGGATTGGCAATTTGAGAATTTGATGCAGTCAACGCCAAAATTGGAAAATCCCTCAGTGGACCACTACATGGGAGAATCATTGCAGAAGAAATGGTGCGGAGTGGACTAAATTAGATATTTGGGTGCAAGTCACCATTAAAAGGTAGAATTAGAGTATAGTTGTATGAAAAAGCAGGAGAATTTAATATCGGAGTATGAGGAAATGGGAGAATAAGTATGAGGGTATGAGAAAATGGGACAATCCGTAAGTGAGAGATTGGAAAATTGGTGGGAGTGCCAAGATATCAGAGAATTGGAGCAGACCACATCTAAATAGGTGAATCGGGGCAGGGAATCAGTGTAAAGGAGAAATGTTGCAAGCAACAGCAAAAATAGGTATTCGGGTCAGTGCACCACGAAATGAAAATAAAAAATGAGCAGGGAACCCATACGTGGAAGAAGTGTACAGGGAATAACTGAATGGAATGAATTGATACACGGCATCAATAATTGGAGAATTCACGCAGGTGCTATTAAATTCTAAGTGGGAGAACTGGGGCTGGATAATATTAAATGGAAGAGTTGACGCTTTTCCAGAATTTGTGTAGGATTGATAAATGGGAGAAAGTGTGCAGCGCAGTGAAACACTAAATATGATGATGGAGATTCGCTGCACAGAAACAGACACTTCCGTCCAACCTGTGCATTCATAATGTTTATGAATTTAACAGTGCACCACTGAATGAGACATTAATTGCAAGGAATGACGAAATGGAACCACAACCAAGTGTTTATCTCAGTAAGAACATTTGCAACAGGGCATCAGATAATGGGGGAAACGGTTAGGTACAGCAGCGAATGGGAGATTTGATTCAGTGCAGGAGAAAATCGGAGATTTGGGGCAGTGCAGCAGTAAATGGAGCAGGACATACTGCATGGGAGAATTAAAGGAGGGAACCCACTGGGGACTAGGGCGCCCCACCAGTTCTCAGACAATACAACAGCACTGAATGTGTGACAAGTCACTCACTCAGGACTCAATCTCAGACAATAAGACACGTCCTCACCTCCAACCCTCCTAAAAGGAAGCATTCCCCGGCACCAAACCTCCCAGCGTCTCAGAATACTTCAGTACTGCCCCCCCCCCCCCACCCCAACTTCAGTGAAAAGACCCACTGGCTGTGTATTGACTCTTTATTAATAATTCAGTCCCGCAGTTGCAAAGTGCAATCAGACCAGAAACGAGGGATATCATACTGCTGGAGTGTGAGGTCAGAGGCAGTACAAAATCGCCGTCAAACGGCCAGTATCGTGTGAGTAACCCCTCGCTTTCAGATGGCGAGAACTGAGGAAGTGCACTGTTCCTGGAGATTCTGTCTAACACTTTAGTGTGAAAGGAGTCACTCAAAATGAGAGGATCAGCACGGTGGTTATTGCAGCTCGACAATGAGGTCACTGCTGAAGGAGGACTGCAATTTCAGACCTGACGCGGTGTCTTGCCGTCAAAGAGTCAGCCTGAGGCAGTGTCTGTGTGCCTCACCATCAGAGTTGCAGCCTGAGGCAATGCCACACCGTCGGAATGTCAGTCTCTAGCAGTGCCTCACGAACAAATATCGGCCTGAGGCAACGCAGCACCGTCAGAGGGTCAGCGTGAGGCAGTGCCACACGGTCAGATGGTCAGCATGAGGCAATGCCACTTTGTCAGAGGGTTAGCCTGAGAGTGCCTCAAAGTCAGATGAAGTGCCTCAATATCAAAGGGGCAGTGTAGCATTAAACGGGAATATTGGTGCAGTGTAGAACTAAATGGGAGAATTTGGGCCGACTAGGTCTGAAAGGGAGAATTGGGGAAGTGTCACTCGAAATTGGAAAACACTGCAAGGACAAAACCAAAAGGTATAATTGGGGCAGAGAATGCTGAATAAGAAAATTGGACTGGGGCACCAGTAAATGTGAGAATTGTACAGGGCAACATTGAGTGAAGAACCTCTTCCAGATATCAGTAAATGAGGGAAATGGTATTGGACAACACTGATCTGGAGAATTAATGCAGGGCATCAATAAATGACCGAATTGGCGCAAGGCACTAATATCTTCGAGACATTCAGCAAATTGATGAACCGAGGCACTGAATCAGGAAATCGGAAAAATGCCAGGGGTTAGTGGTGGAGATTAACTAAAGAAAAAAAATGGACCGTCCAGACTCAATTTTAATAAACCTGTTATGATGCATTATGATACAGTACTCTACAAATGGTAGAGTTGGTGCAGTTCACCACTGAAGGGGGAATTTGTACAAGACTGGTAATTTGGAATTTGATACAGGAAACAAATAGACATTTCTGGCAGGGGACCACGAAATGGGAGAATTGTTGCAGGGAAATTCTGAATGGAAAAGCTGGTGCACAATGGAACTCAATTAGAGAAGTGGGGCGTGGTACCAGTGAATGGGAGTATTAGAGTAGGGCACACCTAAATGGGAAATACGAGCTAGGACATCAGTATATGGGAGTATGAATGTCAAGCTGTCAGCAAGAGGAAAAATTGATGGGTGTCAGGAAACGGGATAATTGGTGCACAGTGCCATTACATTCGAAAAATGATACAAATTGCGAATTCATTACAGAATTGGTGCAGAACACGTCTATGAGGGAGAATAGTGGGAGGGAAACGGTGAAAAGAAGCAATGTTGCAAGCATCAATAAATTAGAGATTCGAGTCCGTCCACCACGAAATGAAAAAAAAAACTTTTAGCAGGGCCGCCATACGTGGAGAAAGTGCATCAGGAAACAACTCAATGGGACAATTGATGGAGAACGTCAGTATTAGGAGAATTAGTGACAGTGTCACCAAATTAGGGAATTGGTGCAGAAAGTGGGAGAAATGGTGCTTGATCATACTCAATACAGCTGGAGGTGCAGTTGCTGACTGAAATAGGGTTTCGAGGAGAAAGTGAGGACTGCTGGCCGGCTGGGTACACTTTCATCATTCCTGAAGAAGGGCTAATGCCCGAAACGTCGATTCTCCTGTTCCTTGGATGCTGCCTGACCTGCTGCGCTTTTCCAGCAACATATTTTCAGCTCTGAAATAGGGTTTCTGCAGGATTCGAAAATGGGACAATCGTGCATGGAAGTGAAGCCGTATTTGGGAGAATTGTTGCATGAACCACGAGATGGAAAAACTGCGCAGTGGAAGGTTTACAGCGAATTGGAGTACGGCACCACTAACTCAGCGAGTCACAGTACGGCACCCCTCACTCGGAGAATTTGGTTTGATTATCAGTGCATGTGAGAATTGTTTCGGGCAACATTGAATGGGAGAATTGGTGTGGGGTATTCACAACATAGAGCATTGGAACAGAGCATTTGTAAATAGGATAACACGGGCAGGGAATCAGTAAGTCAGAGATATGTTGTAAAGAGCAGGAAAATGGAGATTCGATTCTGGCAACACGAAATGAATAGAATTTGAGCATGGCATTATTATGTGGAAGATGTATGTCAGGAAACAACCAAATGGGAGACTGGGACAAGACAATACTCAATGGGAGAGTTTGTGCAGTTCACGATTAAAGTCAGGATTTGTGCAAGCTTGGCAATTTGGAGATTTAATGCAGAAAAGTACAAAATTGGAGAACTCTGGCAGTGGACCACCACATGGGAGATTCATTACAGAGAAATAGTTAATGGAAGAAACGGTGCAGAGTGGAACTAAATCAGAAAATTCGTGCAAGGTACCTTTAAATGCGAGAATGAGAGTTGGGCACCCTTAATAGGGAAATTTGGACGTGGGCAACAGGAAATTAGGGAATTTGTATCGGGGTATGAGGAAGTGGGAGAATTATTATTGCGGTATGAGGAAGTGGTAGACTTAGTATCGCGGTGTGAGGAAGTGGGATGATTAGTGTAGGGATGTGCATAAATTGATGAATTGGTGGGCATCAGTTAATAGGGAGATTAGAAAATTGGTGGGAGTGTCAATACGTGAGAGAAATGGAGCAGAGCACATCCAAATACAAAATCGGGACAGGGAATCAGTGAAAAATAGAAACGCTGCAAGCATCAGTAAAATCGACAATCGGGTCAGTGCACTACGAAATGAAAAAGAAATGAGAAGGGCATAAGTGGAAGAGTTGTATCAGGGAACAACTAAATAGAATGAATTGATGCACGACATCAACAGTTGGAGAATACAGGCAGGTGCTATTAAATGCTAAATGGAAGAACTGGGTCAGGATGATACTTAATAGGAGAGTTGGTGCAGTTCCAGGATTTGTGCAGGATTGATAATTGGCAGAATTGGTGCAGAGCAGTGAAACACGAAATAGAATCATAGAGACGTGCTCCACAGTTACAAATGCAACTTGTCAATACTTAAAATTTAAGGATTTAACAGCGCACCAATGAATGGGAGAATCATTGCAAGGAATGACGAAATGGAAGAATTGTGCAAGGGTTTATCTCACTGAGAGAATTTGGAACAGGGCATCAATTAATGGGGGGATTGGTGCAGTGTAGAAGTAAATGGGAGATTTGGTGAAGTGTAGCAGTAAACGAGGTAAGGCAATACTGGATGGGAGAATTAGAAGAGGGCACTCGAAATGGGAGAATGGAGCTAGCACAGTCCGTCAGTTCTCAGACAATGCAACTTCACTGACTCTGTGAAAAGTCACTCCCGCAGGAATGAATCTCAGACAATAAGACATTTACCCACCTCTGACCCTCCCAACAAGGAAGCCCTCACCCGTACCAACACTCTGACAGTGTTCGAATACCACAGCACTGCTCCCTCCACCTTCAGTACAAAGAGTCACGGGCTTAATATTGCCGCTCTGTTCCGAATGCAGTCCCGTAGTGCCTCAGTGCAGTGAGGGAAAAACCGAGGGCTGCCACATTACTGCATGGTGAGAACGGAGGTCTTACAAAAACCTTCTCAGAAGGCCAGGAACGAATGTTAAGCACCCTCCTGCCAGATGGCCAGAACCGAAGAAGTGCCCCATTCCTGGTTATACTGCCCGCCGCAAGAGAATTAAAGGAGATCCTCACGATGATCGATCAGCACCGTAGGTATTGCAGCTCGACGATAAGGATTCTCCTGAAGAACGATGGCAATTTCAGTCCTGAGGCAATGACTCCCCATCAGACCGTCATCCTGAGGCACTGCCTCACCGTCAGATAGTCAGCTTAAGGCAATGCCTGACCGTGAAAGGGTCAGCCAGAGGCAGTGCCTCTTTGTCAGAAAGTCAGCTTGAGACCGTGTCTCATCGTCATAGTGTCAGCCTGAGGCAGTGCCACATCGTCAGAGGACATTTCACAATGTCAAAGAGGCAGTGTAGCACTAAAGGGAGAACTGGGGCAATGTAGCAGAAAATGGGAGAGTTGAGCCAGTTTCGCTCTAAATGGGAAAACAAGGGAAATACAAATCTGAATGGGAGAATTGGGGCAGGACAACACTGAAATGGAGATTGAGCTTGTGAACCAGGAAATCTGAGAATTGGTACTGGGCGTCACTGAGTGGAGAACCTCTCACAGATATCAGTAAATGGGGGAAATGGTATTGCAGAACCCTGAACTGGAAAACTGGCACAGGGCATCAGGAAATGAAAGAATTGGAACAGATTGCTAATATCTTCGAGAATTGGAAGAAATTGGAGAACATGGGATGTGAATCTGGAAATAGGAAAAATGTTACAAAAGAGTAATGATGGAGATTCAATAAAGGGAACAACTGACCGTCCAGGTTTAATTTTAATCAATCTGTGCTGATGTATTATGACACACCGTGTCTGAGCAGCGCACCCCTCACTGGGAGGATTGGGTTTGGGCATTATTGAATATAAGAATTCGTTTACGGCGACACGGAATGGGAGAATTAGTGTGGAGTGCAAACAACACAGGGAATTTGAATAGAGCATATGTGAACGAGAAAACACGGGCCGAGAATCAGTTCGTAGGAGAATGTTGGAAAGAGCAGGAAAGTGGTGATTCGATACAGGGCACGACTAGATGAAAATAATTTGGGCAGGGTACCGTTATGTGGAAGATGTATACCAGGAAACAACCAAATGGGAGAGCTGGGGCAAGACAACACCCAATGTGCAAATTTGTTTCGTTCATTACTAGAAGTAGCATTTGTGCAGGTTTGCAGATTTGATGCAGAAAACGCCAAAATTGGAGAATTCCAGCAGTGGACCACTATATGGAGGAATCATTGTAGAGACGTAGGTAATGGAAGAATTGGTGTAGAGTGCATCCAAATTAGAAAATTCGTGCTTGAGAGAATTACATTAGGGCAGCCCTAAATGGGACATTTGGGTTGGAGCATCAGGAAATGAGAGAATTCATGTTAGAGTATGTGGAAATGGGAGAATTATTATTGTCGTATGAGGAAGTGGGAGAATTAGTATTCGGGTATTAGGGAATGGGAAAACTGCATGGAGTTACCAGGAAATGGGCGAATTGGTTTGCATCATTTATTGTAAGATTATAAAATTGTTGGAAGTGCCAATATGTTATAGAATTGGAGCAGATCATATCTTCATGGGAGAATCGGTGCAGGGAATTAGTGAAAACAAGAAATGTTGGAAGCATAAGAAAGTTAGAGATTCGGATTAGTGCACCACGAAAGGAAAACAAAAATGAGCAGGGCACCCACATGTGGAAAAGAACAATTAAATGGAATGAACGGATACAGGAGGTCAATAATTGGAGAATTCAGGGAGTTGCTACTGAATTTTAAATGGGAGAACTGGGGTATGTTAATACTTAATGGGATAGTTGATGCAGCTTCAGGATTTGTGCAGGATTGATAAATGGGAGAGTTGTTTCAGAGCAGTGAAACCCTCAATAGAATCAGAGAGATGTGCTGCACAGAAACAGACCTTTCGTTCTACCTTATCCATGCCTACGTTTAAGAATTCAACAGAGCAACAATGAATTAGAGAATCATTGCAAGGAATGATAAAATTGAGGAATTTGGCAAGAGTTTATCTCAGTAAGAGCATTTGGAACAGTGCATCAGATAATGTAGTAACTGGTGTAGTATAGCAGTAAATGGGAGAAATGGTACAGTGTATCATTAAATGGATGAGAGAATTAGAGGAGCGCACCCCTAAGTAGGAGAATGGGGCTAGGGCACTCTCTCACTTCTCAGATAATCCCACAGCACTGACCTTGTGACAACTCGCTGGCTCAGGAGTGAATCTCAGACAATAAGACACTTCCTCATTTCTGACCCTCCAAAACGGAAGCACTCGTCCGTACCAACCCTCCGAAATTGTCTGAATACCTTAGTACTGCTCCCCCAAGTACATTACAAAGACCACTGGCTGAATATTCATCCTTTGTTACTAATGCATTCCCCCAGTGCCTCAGTGCAATGAGACCAGAACCGAGGGCTGCCACACTACTGGAGGGTGAGGACAGAGGTAGCACAGAAGCTCTGTCCGAAGACCTATACCGACTGAGTAACATCCTCCTGGCAGATGGCCAGAACCGAGAAAGTGCCCCATGCCTGGAGATCTTGTCTGGCTTTAGATAATTAAAGTAGGCCCTCACGATGAGAGGATCAGCACTGTGGGTATTGCAGCTCGATGATTAGCGCACTCCTGAAAGAGCACTGCAATTTTAGTCCTTAAGCAATGACTCACTGTCAGATGGTCAGCCTGAGGTTGTGTCTCACCGTCAGAGGCTCAGCCTGAGGCAGTGCCTCACCGTGAAAGGATCAGCCTGAAGCAGTGCCACACCTTCAGAGGGTAAGCAGGAGGTAGTGCCTCATCATCCGAGGTTCAGCCTGAGGCAGTGCTGCACCATCAAATGAGGTATCTCAATGTTTAATGGGCAGTGCTTCATGAAACGCGAATATTGGGCCATGCAGAACTAAATGGGAGAATTTGGGCAGTGCAGCTCTCAACGGCGGAATTGGGCAGCGTTTCACAAATTGGGAGCGTTTGCGCAGTATAGCATTAAATGGAGACTTAGGACAGAGTAGAACTAAATGGGACAATTGGGGCAGTGTAGCAATAATTGAGATATTTGAGGCAGTGTGGCACTAAATGGGAGTTTTGGGGCAGCGTAGCAGTAAACGGGAGATTTGTGGCGGTGTACATCTTAAAGGGAGATTTGGAGATGTGTCACGCTGAATTGGAGATACGGGATAGTGTTGCACTAAATGCGAGATTTGGGGGAGTATAGATCTGAAAGGGAGAGCTGAAACGGTGCAACTCTAAATGGGAGAAATGGGACAGTGCAGTACTAATGGGGGAACTGTAGCAGTGCAGAACAATGGTAGAATTGGGGCAGTGTAGTACTAAATGGAGGTGTTGGAGGCGTGCAGTACTAAGTGGGAGAATTGGTGCAATGTAGTACAAAGAAATCTTCGTACAAGTGCAGATTCATAGCACTTTAGAAATGGACTTGCCGGTACCTAGAAGAGTGAGAAGGCGATTATTATGCTTGCCTGCATTGTTCAGTCCATTGTGCTTCGAAGTTCAGAGGACATGTTGCGGCTGTACAAGATATTAATTCGGCCACTTTTCGAATACTGCGTGCAATTCTGGTGACCCTGCAACCCTGTTGTGAATATTAAAATTTCTCATGTAAGCTTTACAAGGATGGCGCAGCGACTGGAGGATGTGAGCTTCAGGTAGAGGCTAAATAGCTTAAGGCTATTTCCCTGAAAAATGTGATGCTGAGAGGTGACATTGTTGAAATTTTTGAAGTCATGAGGGATGGGTAGGATAAATAGAGACGGCCTTTCCTTGGACTTGGGGAAGTCCAAGACTTCAGGGCATAAGTGTACATTGATATGGTAAAGATTTAAAAGGGACATAAGGATCGTTTTCACACAGATGAAGATGCGTGCATGGAATAAGCTGTCAGAGAAAGTGTTCACGAGAGCCACATGTGCCTAGCTTGCCTATCGCCCCTCCCCCCATTTATATGTTCCAGCTCTTCTGTGATATGAAGGAAAGAGTATGGATACAATGTCATTCGGCAGCCTGTCTGTCAATTCCTCAGTTTCATTTCCAACATGGCTGAGATTTCAGAGCACATATTAACATCAGTGAGTGTTTGAGACCTCGAGTCCAGGGGTTCATCTGAGTGCATAAATCCATTCATTCAGGTTGTTGACTGAATGAGCCAGAAATTCTCACAGTGCTTCGACGCTTGAATATGTGAACTGCTCCAAAACATGATTGAGGATGTTTGATTCTTATTCCCCCATAGAAACGGCACACGGCATCCCAATGGGGCCCGTCAGAGCCTACTTTGAGATATATTTAGCAGAGAGTGTAGAGAAGCAATTCGATGTTCACTGTGATACCAGTAAATGAAGAATCTCCTTGACACTGAATAGGTCCGCCTTCACACAGAAAGCAAGTGCGGTACTACCTTTACAGAAAGAATAGTTGCACGGTAACTGCACTCTCAAACAGAATGGCCATCAGTGCCGTACACATTGGCGGATATTGAGGACCAGGGAGGTGAGAAACTTAGAGCACTTAATCGGAATTCTATTCCTTTTCACCACTACAGCAGATACGGGCGAGCAAGTTCAAAGTAAATCAGTGTTGTCCAGGGTTATTGGCATTAATGAAAAACAAAGAAAATCACTTGAAATTGCTGAGGAAATATTTACAAGGATGTTGCTATGTTTGAAGGAGTTGGACTGTAGGTTGAGGCTGAATACGCTGCAACAGGTTTCCCTGGAGCTTCGGGGCAGAGGAAAGTTCGTAACTGCACTCTGGAAAAGGATGGCTATCGGTGTGGCAGACATCAGCACTTATTCAGGACCAGATAGGACGGAAATTAATATATATATATATATGTATATATATTCACAGAGCAATTAATTGGAACTGTATTCTGTTTCAACACGACAGCAGTGACGAGGGGCAAAAGTCAACAAAAGGTTTGCTGATGGGCACTGCAAGAAAGCCCCAGGCAGGACAGACCTTAAGCCTGTCGCTGGTAACATGGGGACCCCAATGTTTCTGCCTGGATCTGACACGGGCCGTTTTTGTTTAGAATGCAAACTGATACATCCCTCTGCAGGAAGAAGCGGCATCGCCGACTTCACTCTTAAAAATAATAAATGCAGGTGCTGGAATCATGCTTGCATATGCAGAATGAAGAAGATGGGAAATCTGACAAAATCGCTCACTGCAATTAATTGGATTTGCATTCCCTTTTGCCACAACAGCAGACACGGTCGGGGACATCGAGAGCCAGGTTTGCTGACATGAACAGCAAGCAATAAGCTCACCCACGTTAACACTCGTTTTGTCTCCACGGCTATTTCAAGCAGCTATCCATTCTGTGAGAGCTGAACATGATAATCACAACTCCATACAAACACAGTGGGGCCACAGCCTCGATCGAGTTGTCCCCCAGCAGTGATTGCTTTCCTAAGAAGAGATCGGAATTTCAATGCGGGACTGAAATGGAGCTCGGTCCAACACAGAAATGGTGTAATAAGTTGTACGTATTGTGGATTGGGGCCGAATTCAGATGGTCGCTGTGAAAGAGGTGGATCACGTTTTACAATGAGAATACTGGAGAATGGGTTTGAGAACCATATCAACCATGGTCGATTGGCAGAGCAAGGTAGAGGGGCTGAAAGCCCTAACTTTGCGACGAAATCTGTGACACTGTTTTTTAGGGAAATAGAAACAGAGCTAATTGTTTGGCTCAATGACCTCCAGTCAGAACTTGGCAGTTTGACGGATGGCACAAGTCTGAAACAAATCTAGACACTGGGATAGTGATAGGAGAGGAAATAATAAAAGAGAAGCTGAGATGAAGTGGAAGACAGAACATATTCAAATAAAAGGATGGGGTTCAGAAAGGCAGATGGAGATGGACCTGGTAAAACAATACCATAACTTGCACTGCAATATTAACTCTTCTCTCATTCCCAGATGCTGCAAACTTCCTGTAAGTTTCCAGGAATTAGTATTTATGCTACAGAAACAGAAAATGTGATCCTGGATCACCCTCGCCTCTGGAAATGTTTGACTTGCCGTTAGCCCAGATCACTTCTGTCCAGCACTGAAACCTTACAATTCTGCCGAACCTCTACCCCCGCTCCCGATTTTAAACTGTTCGTTTTGTAAACACACATCGGCACACAAGAAAATAATTTTCTGAGTGAATTGGGAAACGTTCAAGCAGAATTCCCTTCGGTTTCCATCAGAACCTTCTGAATCATTTACTTCTTGCTCAAATTCATTTGACATGGATCCTTCACTGACCCCAGAAATATGTCATTTTCATTTCGTTATTCTGAGCCGTTTGATTGTTGCATGGTTAGATTGCAACCTTATGCATGGAAAGGGACATCATTCATGTATATTTGGCTGCAGCGACAAACTTGTCTCTGGCACTGCCAGTAAAGTGGAGACACTTTTCACTAAGAACTGGACGTGTGTACAAATGCAGTATGGAAGAGAAAGGTTACGGTAGCAATGTGATAAAAACACACAAAGCCTGGATAAAGACTGAAACTTAATTCCAGTGCTTTAGTCCACTCGGCCACGCTGCTAAACAAAGCTAGGGCACCACATTTTCCATGACTGTTTAAGAGGGTGTTGCAACGAATGTTGGTTTTGGACTGTACCGTGAAACTGAACAGGCTGGGAGAATTTCCCTGGAGCTTCAGGGCTGAGGAATGCCAAGGAGTATGTTTTTCACAAGGCAGACGAATTCAAAACTAGAGAGGGAAGGTTTAAAGTGAGTGTGGTAAGATTTAAGTGGGATCTGAGGTACACGGTATTCACACAGATAGTTTTGCGTGTGTGGAATAAATTGCCGAATGTACGGGCGGAATCTGAAACTCTCACAACATTTCAAATGCATCTGGATGTGTATATAAGAGAGAAATGTTGGCAAATACGGCGAGATTAAAATCGGATAACAGTTCAGCAGGTAGGAGTTGGATCAGAGGTCTGTTTCATTGCTCGGCCTCTCTGAGAGGCTCCAGTGATTGACACCTGTGTAATAGACCATTTGCAAAGACACATGGAGCTCATTACTCGGTCAGCGCGTTTGGCTAGTTTTCTGGAAATACACGTTTCAAAACCACCCACAAATGAAGTCTGACCCGACTTTCTCTGCCACTGATATTTCTCCTTGATTCATTCCCGAGTTCTCCGTGAAAGAATTTGCGGAATAATGCCTCTCAAATTGTGTTAGCACCTCAAAACCAAAAACTGACAGCTTTTAACGTGGTGCAGAAGCAAATCTTAAAAGGAGAACCAATTTTCAGGCACACTGAAGAATGAAGGCTATTTGTGCGGCAGTACGAGTCGTCTGGGTCACGGACTGCTTCCACAAAAGGCAGCGAGGCAATTGCAAATGGTGCTTCCAAATATAGTGGAACCTTAGTGCATCTCCACTTCCTGGAAAGTGCTCAAGTAACATAAAATAGAACTGAACAACAGTGGAACGGAAGAAAGTGAAGAATATCAATGAGAGTCTCCATTAGATTATGTTAACAATGCGCTCGAACTTACATCGGATCGAGACAGCCAATGACCAGCCTCCTTCAACAAATAGTGGAAATGTGAAAAATGTGATTGAGGATTTCTGGTTTTGGTTCACACAGGTTAAGAAACGGCAGGAAGCGTCTGAATGAGTCATTTCAGACCCTACTTTGGGAAACATTTGACAGAGACTGTGTATCAGAATCCAGTGTTCGTTGTGACACCAGCAAATGAGAGCTCTCCTTGACACTGAATCAGGCCGCCTTCACGTGGTAAGAAAATATGGTATGACTTTAGCAGAAATGATCAGTGCCCGGTAATGGTGACCGTACACAGCACAGACATCGAAGGTATACAATTCGATGCATGCACCGGAACTAGAGGGACAGAACTTTAGTTGGGAGGGGGCTGCTGGAAAAACACAGCAGTTTGGGCAGCATCCGTGAGCAGGAGAATCCTCGATTCCTGCAAAAGCCCTCCATCATCTCCCATCCTCAAGTTTTCTGTGGAGAATGAATAACAGCAGATTTTAATAATCTGGATTGTGTTCTTTTTCACCACGGCAACAGATATGGTGGAACAAATTCAATGCCAGATTTGCTGATGAGAACAACAAGCACGAATGAGGTAGCGTGGGCTGAAGTTAGAAACAGGAGAGGAGAGGTCACACTGCTTGGATGTTTTTTATATGCCTCCACCGAGTTCCGGGGAGATGGATAAAAGGATTGGCAAAATAATTCTGGATAGGAGTGAAAGGAACAAGGTGGTCATTATGGGGGATTTTAACTTACCAAAAATTGTCTGGAAATGCTGCAGCTCCAGTACGTCGGATGGATCAGTTTTTGTCCAATGTATACTGGTAGTTTTCCTGACACAATATTTCGAAGGTCCGACAAGAGGCGAGGCCATATTGGATCCTGTGCTTGGAAATGAACCAGACCAGATGACCAGATGTTTGATTTAGTTGCTGGTGAGCACTTTGGAGACGATGACCATAATGCAGTAACGTTTAGATTAGCGATGGAAAGGGATAGGTACATGTCACAGGTCAAGACTTATCGATGGGGCAAGGGCAATTATAATGCGATAATTCAAGAATTATGATGCATAGAACAGTGTAACAAAATGCAGGGGATGCAGACAATGGAAATGTGGAGATGGTTTAAGAAACATATATTGCGTGTCCTTGATATGAATGTCCCTGTCAGGCAGAAAGAAAGTGATAATATAAGGGAACCATGATTTACTAGAGACATTGCATCTCTTGTAAAGCAGAAGAAGGAGGCTTATGTGTTGATGAGTCAACATGGTTCAGATGAGGCGATGAAGAGCTAGGAAGGATTTAAAGATAGAGTTAAGAAGAGCAAAGAGAGGGCACGAACATTCTTTAGCAAATATAATAAAGGAGAACCCTAAAGCTTTCTATAGGTATGAGAGTGATAATAGGATGACTAGGTTAGAAAAGACAAAAGTGGCAAGTTGTGTGTGGACGCTGTGAAGATTGGAGATGTGCTGAACAAACAGTTCTCATCGGTTTCACTCAGGAAAATGAGAATATTGTAGAGTAGAATAATGAGTTATGAGATATTAGACTGGAAGGGATCAAGGTTAGTTATGAACTGGTGTGATCAGACTTGAAGGAGTGAAAGTACACATGTCCCCTGGCCCGGATGGGATTTATTCGAGGATTCACTGTGAAGGTCGGGCAGAGATAGCAGAGACTTCGGCTTTGATATTTGAGTCGTCATTGTCTTAAGGTTTAGTACCAGAGGATTGCAAATGCTGTGCCCTTGTTCAGGAAAGGCAGTAGGGATGATCCAGGTAATTATAGACCAATTAGCCTTACATCTATTCAAGAAAAGGTGTTGGAAAGGATTATAAGACATAATATTTATACTCATCTAGCAAGCAAAAGTTTAATTTTGTTAGTCAACATGGTTTCGTCAATGGCAGGTCGTGTCTCACAAACCTCATTGAGTTTTTTGAGAAGGTGACCAAGCGTATAGATGATGGTAGGGCAGTTGACGTGGTATACGTGGACTTCAGTAAAGCCTTTGGTAAGATTCCGCATGGTAGGCTGCTGGCTTAAATGCAGAGGCATGGAATTGAGGGTGAAATAGCAGTTTGGATTAGAAACTGGCTTTCTGAAAGAAGGCAGTGAGTGGTGGTTGATGGAGTTCAATGTAGCTAAATGTGTGGTGATGTGATTTGGGAAGAATAACAGGAAGGCAGGCACTGCATAAATAGAAAGATTCTTGGTAGTGTGGATGTACAGAAGGATCTTGGAGTCCATGTACATAGATCCCTGAAAATTGCCACTCAGGTTGATAGTGCTGGTAATAAGGCATATGGTGTGTTAGGCCTCATTCGTAGAGGGATTGCGTTCTGGAGCCGCAATATCATGCTGCAAGTGTACAAAACGCTAGTGCGGCAACAATTGGGATAATGTGTACGGTTCTGGTCGCCATATTTTGGGAAGAATGTGGAAGCATTGGAAAAGATGCAGAGGAGATTTACCAGGATGTTGCTCGGTCTGGAGGGAAGGTCTTTTGAGGAAAGGTTGAGAGATTTGCGTCTGTTCTCATTGGAAAGAAGAAGGCTCATGGGGGATATGATAGAGACATACAAGATGATCAGAGGAATAGACAGGTAGACAGTGAAAGATTTTTTCCTGGGATGATGACGTCAACTTATACAAATGGTCATAACTACAAATTGATGGGTGATAGATTTAAGACAGATGTCAGAGGCAGGTTCTTAACGCAGAGACTGGTAATGGCGTGGAATGCCCTACATGCCAATGTAGTCAACTCAGCCAAATTAGGGAGATTTGAACAGTCCTTGGTTAAGCACATAGATGATGATGGGATAGTGTAGGGGAACGGTCTGAGAATAGTTTACTGGTCGGCGCAACATCGAGGGCCTGTTCTGCGCTGTCTTGCTCTATGTTTTGTGTTCTATGAATGCTCCATTCACATAAATCCAGAAGGCTACCGCCTGTAAGAATGGAACACTGCTGTTCCTGCCAGGTTTTGAATCAGGGACGTTTCGTGTGTGATGTGAACATAGGCTGGGACAATTTTCTCTGGGGTACCGGGACTGAGTGAAGTTCGTAACTTTAGTCTTAAGCAGGATGGCCACAGTATGGCAGACATCGGCATATATTCAGGACCACTGCGGAGAGAAAGTTGAAAAGAAATTCACGCAGCAGTTATTTTGAAATGTACTCTTTTTCACCACTAGAGTAGTGATTGGCGAGTAATTTCAAAACAAGGTTTGCGGAAGACACTGCAATCAAGCCCCATTCACCACGTTTCAGAAGCGTGTTGCCCGTAAAGAGGGAACAACAATGTTTCTGCTCAGCTCTGAAGCGGGCCACTTTTGCACTAACTGATACTTCTTCTCTACAGAAAGTATCAGGGTCGGCTGACTGCACTCTTAAAACTGCTTAACATCTGTGGTGGAAACATCCACACTTTTTCAGAATAAGGAAGAAAGCATCGAAATAAATCGTACACGGCAATTAATTAGACTTATATTCACTTTTAGCACAACAGCAGGAATAGGCATAAGATTTACTGACAAGATCAGCAAGCAATAAGGTGTATTTTGTATACCCGGAAAGGCTCACAAGATCATTTTCTGTGTGAACTGGGAAACGGTCACGGCGTTTTCTCTAAGATTTCCATCAAAACCTTTCGATTCAGTTAATTTTGGTTCAGCACCATTTGACATTCAGCCATCACAGACTGCACCCCCCCCCCCCCAACACCCCCCCCCCTCCCCGTCCCCCAGCAACTGGTCATTTTTGTGAGACGACTCTGAACATTTTGATTGGTGCAGAACGTACATCTTTGAAAGTGACATCACGTATCACATATTCAACCACACTGATAAACATGTCTCTGCAACTTCCAGTGAAATGAAGACAAATTACCCTCAGAAATTGATATGTGAACGAAAGCAGGATGAAAAAGTAACAGCGGCAGTGGAATTGAGATCTGTGACATAGTTATAAAGTGAAAGCGATCAGCGTGGGGATCGAACCGACGACCCAGAAGATAAGAATTTCATGCTCTACCAACTGAACTAGCTGGTTGGCCGGTTAGCTTCTCATGTCATACTGCGCCTGATTCATCTGCAAACTCAAATTGCAAGGAGACAGTTCATTTTTCCCAATCACAAATAACATCATTTACACCTTCCAATTCACAGCTGTTATTCCTTCAGTACATTGCACTCGATTTTCGCACATTTTCCAGGATTTAAAATTCTATGTTGCTATTTTAATATTTTTAACTTATCTCTTACGTGGCTGATGTGATTCCCAGTCACTCTGACAGACAGTGAATCAATTGGGCAATTACTTCACTAGTCTTTTCTGTTACAGACTATAGGAATCCCATCCGTCTGACGAGATACAACCTACACTATCAATATTTTTTTGTTCTGCCTGCTTACAACTTTTACCAGTCCTCATTTTCAAGACAGGAGTTTTGTTTAATAAATGGTCCAAGAACAGGATAAAACCTCTGCAGCCGTTACCAAATTAAACAGAAATGTTTTGACCCTTTCGCATCATCAGAGCCATTCCTGAGCAAGGCGTTTCTGTAACTTTGGCACAAGGCTGGGCGGGAAGCCACTGTTTGAAGCTGAAATTGACGTATTCTACAGTGGGGCTGCATCCTGCTGCGTTTTCCTGTCTCCCTGTGTGTTGATTCGGGGTGAATCGTGGATAGGTCCTCGTGGGTACAGTGTCGTTCCATGGTCGGTCTCAAGGCATGATCTGAAATATTTCAGTAATTGTGTCTGTTTGGGCTAGGATTACCAATATTTCAGACAAACGCACTGACCAATTGCGACACAAAAGCGAGAAACAGCATTGAACATGCAAATTGATCTAAAGCAGGGTTGGTTGATGAGGTGGTTGCATGTGCCGGAAAATCTCTGCTGGATGTGAAGTGTGTGTACTTCAACCCGAGGAGCATTCAAAATAAAGTGGGTGAACTGGCAGCGTGGGTTGGTACCTGGGACTTCGATGCTGTGGCCATGACGGAGACATGGATAGAGCAGGGACAGAAATAGCTGTTGCAAGTTCCGGAATTCAGATGTTTCATTAAGAACAGAGAAGATGGTCAAAGAGGGGGATGTGTGGCATTGTTGATCAGGGATAACATTATAGTTGTAGAAAGGATGCTTGGTGAATCGTTAACTGAGGTAGTATAGGCTGAGGTTAGAAACAGGAAAGGAGAAGTCACCATGCTGGGAATTTTCCGTAGGCCTCCGAATAGTCCCAGAGGAAAGGATAGCAAAGATGATCCTCGATAGGAGTATGAGAGGCAGGGTAGTTTAGATTAGATTAGGTTACATTGTAGAAACAGGCCCTTCGGCCTAACAAGTCCACACCGACCCGCCGAAGCGTAACCCACCTATACCCCTACATTTACCCCTTACCTAACACTACGGGCAATTTAGCATTGCCAATTCACCTAATCTGCACATCTTTGGACTGTGGGAGGAAACCGGAGCACCCGGAGGAAACCCACGCAGACACGGGGAGAACGTGCAAATTCCACACAGTCAGTCGCCTGAGGTGGGAATTGAATCCGGGTCTGCTGGCGCTGGTAGGCAGCAGTGCTAACCACTGTGCCACCGTGCCACCCAGTTGTCATGGGGGTCTTCAAATATCCAAATATTGACTGGGATCACTACAGTACGAGTACTATAGATGGGTCAGTTTTTGTCCAGTGTCTGCAGGAGGGCTTCCTGACAGAGGATGTAGACAGGCCCTCAAGGGGCGAAGCCACTTTAGATTTAGCACTGGGTAACGAGTCTCACCAGGTGTTAGATTTGGAAGTAGGTGAGCACTTTGGAGACAGCGATCACAATTCTGTCATGTTTACTTTAGTGATGGAAAGGGATAGGTGTACTCCACCGAGCAAGAGTTACAGCTGGGGAAGAGAAATTACTGTGCAATTAGGAAAGATTTAGGAAGTGTAGAATGGTGAAGGAAACGACAGGGAATGTGCACCTTAAAAATGTGGAACTTATTCAAGGAAAAGCTCCTTTGTGTCCTAGATAAGTATGTACCTGTCAGGCACGGAGGAAGATATAGAACGCGTGGGCCGTGGTTTACTAAGGAAGTGGAATCCCTGGTCAAGAATAATATGTTAGGCTTATGTTAGGATAAAATGTGAAAACTCAGTTAGGGCGCTTGAGGGTTTCAAGGAAATCAGGAAAGACCTAAAAAGAGAGCTCCGAAGAACCAGGAGGAGACATGAGAAGTTGTTGGCGGATAGGATCAGGGTTAATCCTAAGGTTTTCCATAGGTATGTCAGAAATAAAAGAATGACGAGAGTTAAATTATGGCCAATCACGGATACTAGTGGGAAGTTGTGTGCGGAGTCAGAGCAGATAGGGGAATCACTAAGTAAATATTTTTCGACAGTGTTCACTATAGAAAATGAAAATGTTGGCGAGGAAGATACAGAGATACTTGCATCTAGACTAGAAGAGATTAGGGTTCACAGGGAAGAGGTATTAGAAATACTGCAGAGTGTGAAAATAGACAAGTCCCCTGGGCCGGATAGGATCTATCCTAAGATCCTCTGGGAAGCAAGGGAAGAGATTGACGAGCCTTTGGCATTGATCTTCAAATCGCCATTGTCTAAAGGAAAAGTGCCTGAGGACTGGAGGATATCAAATGTGGTTCCTTTGTTAAAAAAGGGAGTTGAGACAACCCTGGTAATTACAACCAGTGAGTCTCACTTCAGTTGTGGGTAAAGTGTTGGAAAAGATTATAAGAGATAGGATTCATAACCATCTAGAAAAGAATAATCTGATCAGGGACAGTCAGCACGGTTTTGTGAAGGGTAGGTCGTGACGAACGAATCTTATTGACTTTTTTGACAAAGTGAGCAAACAGATGAGAGTAAACCGGTTGATGTGGTGTATATGGATTTTAGCAAGGCATTCGATAAGGTTCCCCACTATAGGCTATTATGCAAAATGCGGAGGAATGGGATTGTGGAAGACATAGCAGTTTGGATCAGTAATTGGCTTGCTGAAAGAAAACAGAGGATTGTAGTTGATGGAACATGTTCACCTTGGTGTCCAGTTACTAGTGGCATACTGAAAGGATCAGTGTTGGGTCCACTGCTGTTCGTCATTTTTATAAATGACCTGGATGAGGGCTTAGAAGGGTGGGTTAGTAAATTTGCGGACGACACTAAGTTCGGTGGAGTTGTGGAGAGTGGCGAAGGATGTAGTAGGTTGCAGAGAGACATTGATAGGATGCAGAGCTGGGCTGAGGTGCGGCAAATGGAGTTTAATGTGGACAAGTGTGAGGTAAAACACATTGGCTGGAGTAATCGGAATGCAAAGTACTGGGCTAATGGTAATATTCTTGGGAGTGTGGATGTGTAGAGAGTTCTCGGTGTTCATGTACACAGATCCCTGAAGGTTGCCACCCAGATTGACAGGGTTGTGAAGAAGACATACAGTGTTTGGGCCTTGAGTTCCGGAACCAGGAGGTTATGCTAAAGCTGTACAAAGCTCTGGTACGGCCACACTTGGAGTATTGTGCACAGTTCTGGTCACCGCATTATAAGAAGGATGTGGAAGTTTTAGAAAGGGTGCAGAGGAGATTTACTAGGATGTTGCATGGCATGGAAGGCATTTCCTCCGAGGAAAGGCTGAGGGCCTTGAGGCTGTTCTCGTTCGAGAGAAGAAGGTTGAGAGGTGACTTAATAGAGACATACAAGATAATCAGAGGGTTAGATAGGGTGGACAGGGAGAGCCTTTTTCCAAGTATGGGAACGGCCAAACCGAGGGGACACAACATTAAAGTGAGGGGAGACAGGTATGAGACAGATGTCAGAGGTAATTTCTTTACTCGGAGAGTAGTAAGGGAATGGAATGCTTTGCCTGCAACAGTAGTGGATTCGCCAAGTTTAAGTGCATTTAAGTCGTCATTGGAATGGTCATATGTACGTACATGGAATAGTGTAGGCGGGATGTGCTTCAGATTAGTATGACAGGGGGGCGCAGCATCGAGGGCCCAAGGGCCTGTACTGCGCTGTAATGTTCTATGATCCTTTGGGGCGGTAGAGAGAGGTCAGGCGGTTGTTGCTATGGTGAAGGTTTTTCACCTCTTGGGCTAGCAAGGGAAGACCAGCTTTCAGCCTTCTATTCTCCATGGAGTAATGCCCCATCTTTCCAATCTACCTTCACAGCTGACAGTGTACATGCTCTGTTCCATTTACATTATCCTGTTCAACGCTGTCTAAAATCACTTACTTTCCCCACTTCCTGAAGTTTCACGAGTAGAATTGAGCAATAATGCCGCTGGTGGTTTCATTCAGAGTCAGATTGACTAAGTGATCCGGCTGAAATACGTTTTCACTTTTAAAACGTGCTTCGCTTTGTCGTGTTTGCTGCAATTTAGCTCTTTCCATCCCGACGTCAGGCCATCCGACCTTATTTACAGGAACTAGTTTTTGAGAAAATCCATTGATCATTTTTGCATAAGTGGAGAAAGGACATATGGGCCCGTTCTGGATTTGAACCACATATCTAAATCACTGAAAGTCGAAAAGAGGAACAAAATGATATCCAAGGAGCAGTGCAATACAGACTGGTTGTGTTACACACTGTGCCAGCGGCTGTGTACATCCCTGGGCTGAAATTCACTCCTCATCGTTCCTAGAATATAGAGCAGCAAACTGTTTCCATAGTATCTGCTTCCCATTCTGTCTCCCTGTTCACTGACTTTGCTGTTTGTCCCACATGAAGGAACCAGACTTTCTCCACTGGCGGACAATGAAACCATTTTGTTTCTACTTGCAAGCTGTGCTGGGAGAGGGCACAGCCCGTTCGCTTTTCTGTCCAGTTTCAATCACGGTGAGTGGAATCAGTTAGACGGTATTAAATGAGCACCTTTGTGGATTTTTCCGAACCTCTTTTTATCCGAGAAATGGAAAGATGTAGAGCTTTCGGGAAAGGAAGAACTGGATATTGCAGGTTCTTCCGCCAGGTAAATTAATATGAGTTATCTTGCGTCCAGCTTGTTTGGTTTTCAGAGTTCGGCTTTATACATAAATCCTGCAGAAAGTCTAATGCAATACGGGCGTCTGTTTATTTCCTACGACCGGGCAAGCAGTTAACATCTGAGCCCAAATTTTCCCAAATATAGCGAACTCAAGAGAAACGCTCACTGAGTGACAGTCATCTGCAGAGTTCAACGCTGCAGTGAGTGTTAAAAATGAGCTATTGTTTCTCCCTCTGTCCCAGAGACAAGGAGAGGGATGGAATAATCATGTGTATCATTCCCATGCAGACTGAAGCCATAAGGCCATTCAGTCCACGAAGACTCTCTGTCACTTTTACCTCTTTGAGGCGGTACACAAACGGTGATACATTTCCAAACACTGAGAAAATGTGTCTGCGTGGTAATGCTATCTCCCAACTGCTGATGGTCGTGCCATTCATGTCGGAGCCAGTCATGAATAACGCTCCTGATTACGCGTCAGGATAGTGAAGCTTCGACTCCGAACTGGCTCGAAAACAATGTCAGCTTTTTTGCACTTACAAACCTATTTCATCTGAAGTCGAATTGACATTGAATTTCCTGATCTGCAGGAACCTTCAAACAATGTCCACGGTAACATCAGAAACAATGTTCTGACATGATCACAGGAGGGGATCTCAAATTGTCCCACACGCGCTTCATGGGCACCTTTCCATCTCCATCACTCACGAACCCAATCACTGCGATTCGTGGGAATGGCAAGGAAACAACATGAACAGACAAGTTGCAGTTTCGAGAACCTTTCGAAACTCTTTCTGAAGTGGAATCATAGAAGATTAAGGGGGGGGGGACTGTTCGACTGAACAGGGGTGATCGAGGCACCATCCGCTTTTTTAACGGGATAGAATATTGCCTCTGATATTTTTCTTGAGCAGAAATCGATCTGAGGCATTGAAAGTACTCCTGTCACAGATGCTCTATTTTCAACCATGTGTTACTGCTGTTTAAGGAAAACGCATTTTTTATTCCCTATCTGGGAATCGAACCGAGGCCACGGCAAGAAACGCAAAGCATCCTAACCACTAGACCACCAGGGAAGCCGACTGCAAACTGATGCACAGGTTGTGTGATAGCCCTCAAGCACCTTGTAAGAGCTTTTGTCAGGAACAACCGCTTGATTATCCTCAGCTCATTTTTCATTCTTTGGCCTTGCGAGGCCGAACATCACAAAATCACTTCTGAATTCCTTCTGAAGGTTATGTGGACTTCTGCTTCTCCGGCGCTGATAGACAGTGGGCTCCAGCTTCAAACACTTGCTGGCGGATTAGGTTTTATTGCATAAATCTTCAACTCTGTCTGCCTTTAACCTTAAATCTGTGCCCCGCGGTGATCGATCAAGATCTTTTAGTCTACCCGATCCATATCCGTCATTATTTTGTATTTCAATCACGTCTTTTCAAAATCTCCTCTTCAGTAAGAAACATAAAACCAATCTTTCCAATATTTCTCCACAAATGAAACTCTTCAAGAAGCAAATATCCTGTTAAATTTCTTCGGCACCGTTTCCAAAGCTATGATATCCCTGCTGTAATTTCATTTGCAGAACTGCACACAATACTCTGGCTCGACCAGAATGAACAAATGAAATAAATGACGCAGAAAACCACACAAACTGTCCTTTTCCAATAAATTCCATTTTGCTAAATACTGCGCTCTGTCCTTTTCCTGAGCATGATACTCCAATAATGTCTGGTCTATATCAGTAAAACCTTCAGTATGAGGATTAATCTCACAGCGGAGCATCTAAATCAATGGAATGGTTGGAAGGTCCCGATGGTGGGATTTGGGCGCATTCACCCAGCAACAGTGAACGCAACAGCGCAGACTGAATGCTGTTAATGTGAGTTTTAGATTGTACAATGTCTCAGTGAAATTGGAGGAGTGACATAAAGGTTGTTTACAGATCATGGAAGGGAGAGGAATCTCCGAGAAAGGTTTCGTTTGAATCCTGTTGCATGAAACGCTGTGATGTGTGAAAACGGGTACTTAAAGGCGCAAAATCATTACCTCGAAGAGTATTTTCATGTAAAATATGGTTGATTCATACCCGCGTTTGCTACACACATATTACGTGGCATAAAACGGAATGATGCCCAGTGCCATGACTCAGATTGGAACAGAACTTGAGGCAGCCACAACACAAAGGAAGACGCGAAAAGCAATGATGGTAGTATTAGAGGATGTTTCGGGAACATCCCCACACGCACTACACAGTTGCCAAATAGTTACTGAGATGTGGTTGCTCAGAGAGGGCTGAATCTTTGAATTAGAGTTTGCTGAAGGCTAATATCGATAGATTTCTACAAGAAATCCAAAGGTTAGGGGTACTGCAGGGTATTGTTGAAACGTATTCCCAATAACAATGTAGCTTCACATTGGTAATTTCACCAATCTGCTCACAAAAGCAACGAACCACTGCTGCTAGGTATCATATAATTCCAGTTGACAAGCCCTGAATCTGAGAAACTGGGTAGCTCAGCCCGGAAGACTTAACTGAAAATGAGGATGGGGAAGAGCAGAGTATGATACAATAGATGTGCGCAAAATCCATCCAAGACGGTACAGAAGAGCGCGAAATGTCGCGGCTGGCTCCAACCTCACCTTGAGTACCTTCTGTTGACATGAAGCAACAGGGAGTATTGGATATCAGGTTGGAAGCTTCAAACTCAACTGTACCAGTTACATTGACATGGAGAAGGGTGTATTGGACATCAGGCTGGGAGCTCCAACCTCACCCAAAGCAGTTCCTATTGATAAGGAGAAGGGAGCATTTGGACTTCAGGCTGAGGGAAAGATTTTAATCTGAGGTGAAAAACTTTCTGGCAGGACACATTTTTGTGGATTGAGGGAATAACTGCCTGAGGGAAATGTCTCAGTTACAAAGAATAATTCTGCAAAGGTTTAAATCTTTCAGGAGCTCAGTGGTTCACACTGCAGTCTCACAGCGCGAGGATCTGGGATCGATTCTAGCCTTAGCTGACCGTCCGTGTGGAGATTGCACGTTCTGATGGTGCCTGCATGGGTATCCTCCTGGTTCTCTGGTTTCCTTCTCCAATCCATAAATTATCAGATGGTTTGGCCTTGCTGAATTGCCCAGAGGTTTAGGCGCATTAGTCAGAGGGAGATGTGTCTGGTGGTTTACCCTTTGGAAGTTCGATGTGCACGTGTTGAGCCAAATGTCCTGTTTCCAAACTGTGAAGAATCTATTCGGTGTCAAGTGGAACGGAGACAATGTTTTCTCTCTGAGTTAAATTTCTAGAAGGGGTTTTTAAGTTCTTTCATATTTTTCAGTTTCCTGCGAATTCGTTCATGTCGTTAAAGTAATGAACACACCAAAAATTAACGGGATCATCCAATGTTGTGATTCGGCTGGGGTTTTCTTCGCGATGTTGGGGAAAATGCAGGAAATGGAAATGATTGATTTTCAGATCAGCAGTGATCCCATTCAATGGCGAAGCAGACAACGGATGAATGGAAGCTTCATGTGTTGCGGCAAGTTTTCTTTGCAAATCTTGCCAATTCACATCGTGGGTGTTGTTGTAGTGAAGCAGCAACATTGATTATCTTGACAGGTTGTTCAACTTGTGCACATGGCTGCTATTGCACATGTCTGTGTAAATATCACAACTCTGCGGCATGCAACGACAAAGCACCCACGAGGGCAGTGATGCAATGGATATTGCGTCTGATTACGGATTAGGAAATTGTCGGTATGATTCTTAAATGGGGCGACAGCAAGACTGGCAAGCTTCACACACACTTACGAAAAGTTGTTCTGAAGCTGGGAAGTTTGAATTCCTGATATGCAGGAGTGGGAATCTCTTCAGTAGATGACCCCGAAAACAACGCAGTCATTTTCCTAGCTCCATCATAGAAGTGTCATGTAGATGTGGGTGCATATTTAGACAGTGATGGATTTGCAAGTACACTAATTTCTGTAGAATTTACAAAGTAACATTTGTTTCAGAATAAACAACACTCACTGAGTTGGTATGAGATAAAAACACAAAATCGAATTCTGCAATTCACTTAAAGTATACCTCGAAAAATATCAAACTCAAATCCTAAGTGTATTCGATTATATAGAAAATCTTAAAAGCAAATGACACAATCTGCCGCGTTGGGCATTAAAGCCTGGGGCAAAATTGAACAGTTAGGAGAAAAACTACCAAAACCAGCATAGAAATACATCGTTTGAAAAATACCTCTCTTAAAAGCTACCTTTTCTGTGATGCAGAAATTCCTAAGAAGAAGATTAGAAAACGCAGGATTATCCAAATAGAAGCAGGAAAGCTGCCTGCTTTCGAGATAAGGAGTTTGGTTTCGTAATTGTTAATTGGGACTTTCATCAGACGAGCAATATAGAAGTGAAGATAAAAGATAAGCTTCAGGAAGAATTTGTATATCGTGGTTAATTAATTATTCTGTTATACTTTGAGAAATAAAGTTGTCAATTTTAATTTTAAATAGTTCTTGGCCACTCCGATTTTTTACGGATTACTGCAAGGGATAAATCTATTCATTGTAGCTGATTTTAAATTAAGCAGGAGTGTTTACCCGTGCCGAAAGAGAAGGGGAAGATGAAATAGTCCGACAAGCAACTTGTGAGCACCTTACCTTTACCAAACCCAACTACCCAATTGCTGCGGCTTACGGAAATAAGAAGGAAACACGAAAAACCTGACTTAGCTTTCAGAATCTTCAGAAACTCATTTGAAGCGGAAACAGAGGATAATGAAGGGTGAAACGTCCGGTTGAGGAGGGTCTATCGAGGCACCTTCACCTCCTTGAAGAAGCTTGGAAATTGACTATGATGTTCTTGGCGACATTAGTTGATTCGGGACATTGAAAGGACTCCTGTCACAGATGCTCTACATTCGTTTTTATCTGTGTCAGGAACGAAAAACCCGTCATTGCCCGATGGGGAATCGAAACTGGGACGCCGAGCTGAAGATATGGAATCGTAAATCTTAGACCACCAGTGATGAATGTCGGAGTGCGATGCCCGGATTGGTCGACAGCCGTCAAACTCCTGAAAACAACCGCTTTACGATCCTGATTTTCCATCACCTGGCCTGTATGCCTGAGCATCACAAATTAACATCTGAATACTTCTGAAAGTTATATGGGTTTCTGCCTCTGCAATCCATTCCAGTGAGTTCCCAATTAAACCACCCACTGTTTAATGTTTTTTGTCTGTCTACTGCATGTCAGGAACAAAGAAGCCTGGGTTTTCAGAGCGGGAAAGGAACTCGGGGCTGCTGTGCCACTAGGGATGACTGCTGGGATCCATGCATCGTTTCTTACTGACACAGTTTTTGGCTTTTGTTATTCACTGGAGATGCCCGTCACTCTGTCCTTCTGAACGATCTTCCACAATTTCTTGTGAAGACAAACAGGAATGAGGCATTTCATGAGAATTTTGAGTTTACAAAGCCAGTGTTCTAACCACAGAGCTACAGAACCAATGCATTACCATGTGAGAGAGCTGACCTCATGCGTGATAAACTGCAAGTTAATACATGGATCGATAGCCTATGTGTCATAGACCAAGCAAATGTAACAAAACCAAGACAGTGTCGAAGGGTTCTAATGAAAAACGGGAGAATGCAATGCTAATTTAGATAGTGTACAAGATGATATTCCCGGATAATCCGTTCTTTAGGAATCAGTACTTTCACTGCTACGGTATATTAATAGTTAGCATTTATAATAATCAATAGCAAATATCCCCTGATCTTTCGAAAACGAATTATGCTGTGGATCCATCAGAATGACCTTCCTACATGTGACAGTCCGACAAGAGCATTGTCGGCTGCTATTGCCATGTGCACTCGGCTTAAAACAAGAACAGAGGGGACGGCAGAAAAAGGGATGGTCAGTGGTCGTTTGTGAGAGGTGAGTGTGGACCTCGTGGAGCCAAGCTCAGTGTGCACGCTGAAGGCGGGTTTTCCTGCTTACCTTGTTACAATGGTCACCCGGATCAATCACCCACAATGGCTGTACTTTGTGTCACGTCCTTTGTACATCTCACCTCGGTTTAACTTAGCCAAATTTAACGTAGTCAGTTTTGCAGATTCATATTTGAACACAATTCATTTCTGAAGCAGAAAGAGACCATTCAGCCCAAGTCTGTTCCGCGATTGAGCGAACTCATATCGGATCTGATAGTACTGAACTGCACATTCATGCATTTCTTCATAACCCTTCATACCTTTACTGAGTAAAAATGTGTCGCTCTCAGCCTTGAATATACGTAATGAGCCAGACCCTACAGTACATGCTGTACAGAATTCCATGGAAAGTGGGAACGGGATAGTAATCGGGTGTCCATCTGCAAGATTAGAAAGAACAGGGAATCCCACTCCAGCAGGTGGAGGAACGAGAGGACATGGGGAGAGACAATGCAACAGGTTCAGATTAGCAAGGGAAAGCGTGGAAATGCATTCACAGTCACACTATTGTTCGGCGCTTCTCACATTCCAGTCACTTAATCTGTATAATTTACATCATTTTGCTCGCAACAGACCAACCTCACTCCCCACGATTGCATAAATACTGCATCCTCCACACTTCACATATCATTTCAAATGTGATAAAGCGTCATCTGTACTAAAAACATGAACTTGCTTTCTCTCCGTGTATGCTGGCTAACCCGTTGTGATTTCCAGAGTTTATTGTTTTCAATACGGATTGCAGCATCTGCAGGAATTTGCTCCTGAATTCTTTCTCATCGCTGTCTGAAATGTGTAACCCCTATTCTGATTTAAACGCTCTGGTAGTAGGCTGCCCTACAAGGGGACCAACTTTTCTGCATTCAAGAAGTTAAATCTTCAACAAACTTGGATGTTTCAATAAAGAGTTTGTTTTGTTTGTTGTAGTACTGTGTATGAGCAGGGAAAGGCAATGGATACCAGCCCTTCCATCCATTGGCGTTCATCTCTGTTGTGAAACTCTCAATGACTCTGACAGAGCTCTTTCCTTTATTGTCTTTAATTACAGGAATTCATATTTACTTTTCAGATTTTGTGCAGTAACAATAGATTCTCATTCCCTAACTCGGAATTAAAACCAGAAAATAGCAGTGAGAGTGCTGATTCCTAACAACTGGAGTATCAGTGAAGGCTCGTGCAATGCTTGCAGCGCCTTAGAACATAGAACAATACAGCACAGAACAGGACCTTCGGCCCATGATGTTGTGCCGAACATTTTTCCTATATTAAGCACCCATCCAGGTACCTATCCAATTGCCGCTTAAAGGTCGCCAATGATTCTGACTCTGCCACTCCCACAGGCAGCGTATTCCATGCCCCCATCACTCTCTGGGTAAAGAACCTACCCCTGACATCTCCCCTATACCTTCCAACCTTCACCTTAAATTTATGTCCCCTTGTAACACTCTGTTGTACCCGGGGAAAAAGTTTCTGACTGTCTACTCTATCTATTTCCCTGATCATCTGATAAACCTCTATCAAGTCACCCCTCATCCTTCTCCGTTCCAATGAGAAAAGGCCTAGAACGCTCAACCTATCCTCGTACGACCTATTCTCCATTCCAGGCAACATCCTGGTAAATCTTCTCTGCGCCCTCTCCAAAGCTTCCACATCTTTCCTAAAGTGAGGCGACCAGAACTGCACACAGTACTCCAAATGTGGCCTAACCAAAGTTCTATACAGCTGTAACATCACTTCACGACTCTTGAAGTCAATCCCTCTGCTAATGAACGCGAATACACCATAGGCCGTCTTACAATCTCTATCCACCTGAGTGGCAACTTTCAAAGATCTATGAACATAGACCCCAAGATCCCTCTGCTCCTCCACCTCACTAAGAACCCTACCGTTATCCCTGTATTCTGCATTCTTATTTGTCCTTCCAAAATGGACCACCTCACATTTGGCAATTTTGAACTCCATCTACCACTCCTCAGCCCAGCTCTGCATCATATCTAAGTCCCTTTGCATCCGACAACAGCCCTCCTCACTATAGAAAACTCCACCAATCTTCGTATCATCTGCAAATTTTTGACCCACCCTTCGACTCTCTCTTCCAAGTCATTAATAAAAGTTACAAACATCAGAGGACCCAGAACTGATCCCTGCGGAACTCCACTTGTAACTGGGCTCCAGGCTGAATATTTACCATCTACCACCACTCTCTGACTTCGACCGGTTAGCCAGTTTTCTATCCACTTGTCCAAATTTCCCTCTATCCCATGCCTCCTGACTTTCTGTATAAGCCTACCATGGGGAACCTTATCAAATGCCTTACTAAAATCCATGTATACTACATCCATCGCCCTACCCTTATCCACATGAATGGTCACTTCCTCAAAGAATTCAATAAGACTTGTAAGGCAAGACCTACCCTTCACAAATCCGTGCTGGCTGTCCCGAATCAAGCAGTGTCTTTCCAGATACTCATAACTCCTATCCCTTCGTACCCTTTCCATTACTTTGCCTGCCACCGAAGTAAGACTAACTGGCCTGTAATTCCCGGGGTTATCCCTATTCTCTTGACACTGTTATTGTCTTCTTGTTCAAATGCAAAATGATGATGAATCACTGAGTTTTAAGAGCAATCAGACAATCTCTTTGGCGCATTATATCAGTGCCAGTCATCTTAAATTACACTTCTAAACACAGTTTTCAGCACTTGGCCTTGTGTGTTCGAACGTTGTAAGTGCTCATCTAAATAGGTATTCCATGACTTGTGGGACTAACAGAGTGCACTTAATCCCTGACAGGAAACATTAACGCTAGTTTTTCCTGTTTGTTGGAACATGAACCCTAAATTTTCCTCCTTGAAGTCATTTTTTAGATTAGATTACATTACAGCGTGGAAACAGGCCCTTCGGCCCAATAAGTCCACACCGACCCGCCGAAGCGCAACCCACCCGTGCCCCTACATTTACCCCTTACCTAACACTACAGGCAATTTAGCATGGGTAATTTACCTGACCCGCACATCTTTGGACTGTGGGAGGAAACCGGAGCACCCGGAGGAAACCACGCAGACACCGGGAGAACTTGCAAACTCCACACAGTCAGTCTCAGGTGCTGTGAGGCAGCAATGCTAACCACTGTGCCACCGTGCCACCCACTGCCACCGTGCCGCCCACAAAAGCAAACTCTTTCTCGCAGCAGTTTTCCATTTTTCCTCATGATGCCATCAGTTTTGAATTAAATCCGCCAGGCTACCACGAATGACTCGCCTTTGCATTCCCTCTGCTCATCTGTCGTATACTGTCCCTCAAGGTAAACAACCAGCAGTTGTCTGTCTCTCATAAAAGTCCAGAAATAAAATGACGACTTTACCATTAAATGAGAGGCTCACAGTCAAGATTTGTGGTATTGTAGCCCTGGAGAACACAAAAACATTTTATTCTCTATTACATGCATTTTTTTATACGTCAATTATGCCCGTCGCCGAGAAATACAAAAATCCGTTGCATTTATAGTGCCAATAAATTGAGTTTCTACAATGGTGGCTCATAACCCAGCACAGTGACTCAACGATTAGCACCAAATAAAAATCAAATAAAGAGCGAATGCTGCAAATTATAAATAAAACCACAAGTTGTGGTAATGACACAGCAGGTCTGGAAGTATTTATAAAGAGAAATCAGCGTTAACGTTTCGGTTTCGCTGAAATGTGGAAGCAAAATGTTGACTCAGAGTTTTCTTCACAGATGCAACCAGACCTGCAGAGTACTCGACGGAGTTCAGCTTCTAGTGCTGTGCTCTGCTATCTGTGAAAGCTTTACATGGCGCTTTGGCTGATGTGATGCATTTAATGTGAACCTGAATCAATATCCATCAATTGCTCCGTTTCATCTCTGCTGTCCTTGATCAACTCTCTGTCAAGATCTTTCTTCCGTTGTCTCCAAGAATGCGTTCAACTGTCTTATTCAATTATTTTATTATTCAATCCATTGACTCTCTAGATTAGTTTTATTTTACAGCTGAATGTAGTAGCAATAATGTAAGTAGTCATTCACCAAGAAATGGAGAAGGGCCTGCGATTTGCGTCCAAATTAATAACAATTAAATGATATCATTATGGTGCTATAAAACAAATGTCCGCACCAATCAAATTATGAGATAATACGGAGTTTACAAAATATTTTCTGCCCAAATATGTAGTTTTCCAGCAGATTTTAAAGTGCAAATCTGAGGTTGAGACAGAGGGAAGGTTAGTGAACAGGTGTCACAATTCATGGCCTTCATAGCTGAAGGTTTAAGGCACCAAATGTGTAACAGTTAAAAGCGAGAATGCTCAGGAAGTTAGAATTACATGTAACGCAGATAAATAGAATGGCATTTGTAAAGAAAAATCATTATCGGAATGTGCGAATCGCTGGCTAGGTTAGCAATTATTGACTTGGCCTCATTGCACTTGAGAGGGCTGGAGGCCCGAGGATATTATAGGTCTGGGTCGAGAGCAAATGACTAAGAGATATGAATAGAAGGAGGTGAAGTTAAAATGTATCTGTCCGAATACGAGTTGGTGGGTGAACCGGACGTGATACGAATAGTGACACAGGAGCAGAGTTTTGGATGATATGTAAGTTTTGGATGAGTGAATAACCTGTGAGTCTTTCCCTTATACCATTGTTGGACTTGTTGTGAACAGAAAAAGCTGGTAAAAAATGAGAATGGACATTGGTTGTAACCTCATTCAGGTGCAGGAAATAGAAGGAACAATGAAACATTAAACAGAACTCATGTAAACTCATTAATAGAGGCAGCGAAAATCAGACAAGTGCCGAGAGGGAATGTGGGAGGACGGCTCTCAGTGTATTAGAGGTTAGGTCCATAGGGAACAAAATAATTCATGAGAGTTTCAGCAGCAGATGAGCGGAAGATATGTGGATTCAGATTGTGTAACTTAGGTGGGCAGTCTTGGTGGCAATGGTGATATGTGGTTGAAAACTCATTTCGGGGTGAAGTATTTCACCATGGTTATGATGCGTTTTTTTCACACTCAGATAGTTGTCAGGAAGAGGGATGGAGACAATGTCGAGGCATTACAGTTTGTGTTGGAGTCTGACAAAATGCCACAATTTTGCCAGACAGTCATAGTGTCAGAGAGATGTACAGCATGGAAGCAGACCATTCGGTCCATCCGTCCACACCGACCAGATATCCCAACCCAATCTAGTCCCACCTGGCCCATTGCCCTCCAAACCCATCCTATTTAATTACCCATGCAAATGCCTCGTAAATGTTGCAATTGTACCATCCTCCGCCATTTCCTCTGGCAGGTCACTCCATACACGTACCACCCGCTGCGTGATAAAGTTGACCCTTAGGTCTATTTTATATCTTTCCCCTCTTATCCTCAACCTATTCCCTCTAGTTCTGGACTCCCTGATCCCAGGGAGAAGACATTGCCTATTTATCCTATCCATGCCCCTCATAATTTTGTAAACCTCTATAAGGTCACTCCTCAGCCTCCGACGCTCCAGGAAAAACTACACCAGTCTGTTCAGCCTCTCCCCATTGCTCAAATCCTCCAACTCTGGCAACATCTTTATAAATCTTTTCTGAACCCTGTCAAGTTTCACAACATCTTTCCAATAGGAAGGAGGCACTAATTTCATGCAATATTTCAACAGTGGCCTAATCAATGTTCTGTACAGCCGCAAACTGACTACCCAACCCCTGTACTCAATACGATGTCCAATAAAGGAAAGCATACAAAACGCCTTCTTCACTAACCTATCTACCTGCAAATCCACTTTCAAGGAGCTATGAACCTGCACTCCAAGGTCTCTTTGTTGAGGAATTTTTTACTCGACCAGGAGTGGACGCCTGACAAGTCAGGATGGTGTGCAAACTAGAGAGAAATCTGCAGGTCACTGAGCGGCACGGTTGCTCAGTGGTTTATGCTGCTGCCACACAGCAGTAGAAGCCGATGCGATTCCAGCCTCAAGTGTCTGTCTGTGTGGAGTTTGCAGATTTTCGCCCTGTCTGTGTGGCTTTTCTCCAGGTGCTCCGGTTTGCTCCCACAGTGCAGAAATGTGCAATCCGGTAAATTGACCATAGTATTATGTGCCTTCGTCAAATGCAAATGGGCCTGGGTGGGTTATACTTTGGTGGGTCGGTGTGAATTTGTTGTGCTGATGTGCGTGTTTCCACATTTCAGGGAATCTCACCTGATCGAATCAAACAAAAAGTGATGGTGTTCATTCTAATCTGCTGCACTGCTGTTTCTCGTGGTGAGGATGGAGTGATTGGAAGCTTCTGACGACGCTCTGGTCAAGTCGTGGGTGTTTGTATTCCCTCTCCTTCAGACGCTACCTTCACATAGAAGACAGAGTCTTGAGAGACATTATCTCTCAGTCTCTTGTTCTTCTGTTTGACATTAATTTCATGGGATATTAGAAGGGAAAGACTTACAAAACATAATATGATGGGGTTGTCAATTCCATCACAAATGATACGTGAGCAGATATTGAACATGGAAGGAAACATTCCATTTACAGTGGGAGAGAAACCATATGTGTTGTGTGTTTGGGCAAAGCTTTAGCCAATCATCAGAGCTCACAAACGACAAATGCAGTTACTCTCGGGAGGAAACTGTGGAAGTGTAGGGATTGTGGGGAAAGATTCATTTTCACAAATGAGCTGGAACCTCATTGATGGAGTCACAACTGTCCAGTGTGTGGGAAGGGATCCACTCAGTCACCTCACATGCCGCATCAGCAGCTCGTTCACGCTAGCACAGACCATTTCAATACCCAGAGTGCGGAAAATTCTGTCGAGGATCCAGGGACGTGATGTCGCATCAACATGCTCATACTGATGAGAGACATTTTGTATGCCCAACCTGTTGTAAGTACCATAAGATGTCTGTGGACCTGAATGTCCCTGTTTTTAATGGTGTGATGTTGGGACTGCTATAAAAGTCCCAGGGATCTAATGCCTCCTAACTATGCTCACATCAGTGAGATTTTTTAATGTCCCGCCTATGGGAAATGCTACAAAGCCTCCAGAGACTTTTTCTATCACCAGCTTGTTCACTCTGAGGAGAGAGCAGTCAGGTGTTCACTCTGTGGAAATGTGTCCAGGTGATTATCTGACCTCATGGAGCAACAACTGGTTCACACTGGGAAGAGACCGTTCTGCTTCTCCCAGAGTGGGACAGGATTCACTTGTCTGTCCAACCTGCTGAGTCACCTGCAAGTGCACACTGTGAAGATATCTTTTCTACGCTTAGACTGGAAGAAGTGCTGCATAAGCTGCCGGGTACTGAATTGGCATCAACGTTTGCACGCTGAGAAGAGATCTTTCAACTGCTAGGACAGTGGGAAGTCCTTTAGAAAGTCTGTTCAACAGAAGTCCCATCAACGTGTTCACACTGAGGAGAGATTTTCTCAAGGCTCTTACTATGGGAATCACGATACAAGTTACTGGGGACTGTTTTGTCATCAACGTGTTCACATTGATGAGAAACCTTGCAAGTGTCTAGTCTGTGCTCAGTGCTATTCAAGTGTTCTGGAACTAAGATCCATTAACATATTCACATGTCAAACTCAACGTGGCATGTCGCTGTAAGGATGTGTTCACAGAGTAGATGAAGAGATGGCAGTGCTTCATAAAATCTGGTAGAATTCTTTGAGGAGTCGAACAGCAAATGAGACAAAGCAGAGCCAGTGGATGTGACTTGTTTGTATTTCCAAAAGGCATTTCACAAGGTGCATTTTGGGAAGGTGTTAAATGAGTATACATTGTGTTAGTGGCAAGGTACTGGCATGGATTGAGCAGTGGCTGACTGGCAGAAAACATGGATTTGGGATAGCGGTGTTCTTTCAGGATGGCAGGCGGTGACTCGTAGAATTCATTAGGTGTTTGTGTTGAAGCCATAACCGTTCAAGTTATGCATGAATGATCCGGTTAAAGGAATTGAGGGCGTTATTATTACATTTTCAGATGAGACAATGATACGGGGACAGATGATGCATATTTAGAAGGGGGAAGGCTGCAGAATGACTTGGACAATCTCGGAGAGTGTATAAAGATTTGGCATGTGGAATACTCTTTGAAACAGTGCGTGGGCAGTCGTATTGGGCAGAAGACTAGAGACATAGCCTATTTTCTGAAAGGGAAAAGGCTTCCGAAATCGGAAATGCTAAAGCATTTGTGAGATCTAGTTCAGTATTCTCTTAATGTTGACATGTAGGCTATTTGAGAGTTGATGTGAGATACTTTTGCTCAATCGCGACAATCAAAAGAGATTCTACAAGGGCATTGCAAGCAAAAGAATAATTAGCGTCTTTTGGAGATGTAAATATTTATCTTTGTGTCGAATCGCAGTAGATGAAAGAGATGCAAAATGACTGTCTGGCAGTATTTACTTTCGATGTAGGAGAACTCAAATTGACGTTTTAAAAACAGTTCACAATTCTAAAGAGGAAATGTTGGATTTATTTGAAAATAAACGTTTGGATATTTCTCTGGAATCTGACTTAGTGTTTCCCAGGACTTTGAGGGAGGTTGTGAGGAAAATATGGGGCCCCTTTCAGAAATACCTTTATCATGTATAACCACAGGTGAAGTTCCAAATACCTAAGGATTACCGAATGTTTCGCATTTATTTAAGAAAAGATGCACATAGAAACCCGTGAAAAACAGGACTGTGAGTTTGGCTTTGGTAGTGGGTAAGTTATCGGAAGCGATTCTACAAGAGAGGACTTGTTCATTCTGAGTTTAAAAAAATATTCAGCATGTGTTTGAGTGAGGGAAAGTGAGTCTTACAAACATGATTGTTTTTATGAGAAAATAACTGAGAAGATTGATGAGGGCAGAGCAGTAAGACATTGTTCACTTGGACATTGTTAATTCCTTTAACAAGGTTCCACATGGTAGATTTATTCTTCCAGTTAGGTCACATGTGAATCAGGGTGAGCTTTCCAGTTGGATATAAAATTGTTCTAATAGGATGAGACAGACACGGAATGTGACGGTTGATTATTTTTCAGAATGGAGGATTGTTTGCAACAGTCAATGACAGGGATCGGTGCTGGGTCCACTTCTGTTCGTCAGTTTTATATATGTTATTTAAATGAAAATATGCCAAGCATGGGAAGTAATTTTGCAGGTGCGAGCAAAATTTGTGGCAGAGTCAACTGTGAAGAAATTTATCTGAGATTACAAAGGTCAATATGTGATGCGACGAAGGATTAGCAGGCTGTGTTTAATTAGGATAATTAGGATGATCAATACTTAGACAATTAATAGTGTGTGTTTGGGTGATGTTGTACAATAGAATACCAAGGGGTTCAGGCGCAAAATTATTTGAAGTTTGCATGACATGGAGATCGTGTGGTAAAGGAGATGTTTATGATGCTCAGTCCGTTGAGTTTAGGAGTTGGGACGTCATCTTGTGGTTGCACAGGGCGTTGGTGAGGCATTACCAGGAGTAGTATTCTTGAGGAAGAATATTATTAAGCTGGGGAAGGTGCAGTAAAGATATATCAAGTTTTTGTTGGGAATGGAGATTTTGTCTTTGATGGAGCAGCTGGAAAGTCTGGGACTCGTTTTCAGTGGGGTGTACGAGATTGGGTGGTGACCTTAGAGCAGTTTATGAAGTCTTAAACGGTATAGACAATGTGAATGGCAGATTCATTTTACTTTGGATGAGGGATTTCAAAATTAGTGATTAAACTTTTAATGTGAGAAGAGGAAGATTTAAAAGATTCTTGAGAGAATAAAAAAGATTCTTTTATAAAGAGAATGTTTCGTGTGTGGAATGAACTTCCTGAGGAAGTGGTTGATGTGAGTACGGTTACCGTCTTGAAAATCAGTAGACTAATAGAAAAACCTTTCAAATGGCCTTTATTAAGATACATGAATAAGATTTTTTTGTAGTGAAAAGGACAAAGCAAATACGGATGGGACGAGTTCAATTTAAGATTCTGGTTGGCAGAGACGAGTTGGGTGGAAGGCTCTCTTTCCTTGTTGCAGATCTACATAGCTCTATCTGAGCCTGCCTGCAAGGAAACAGATTATTTGACGAGTATGCATCCCTACGCAGAAAATTGGCAACGATAAAATTGGCCGAATTACTTCTTTATGTGCCATACTGAATTGAAGCCTGGTTTCTGCAATCCCTGTTCGCCACAGTGTGTGTTAATGACTGGGATTGATGAGAAAATCTCTCCGCGAATATTTGTGTGTCTGAGTTGGCTATCAGTGAGAAAGAGGCTGGGAGAATGGGGCAGTGAGTGCAGCATATTATTGCAAATGATGGCGTGTTCGATTTGGAAATTGATTTTATTCTTCACACACCAACACATTGCAAAACTCAGCTCATTGTTTCTTTCATTGCTCTTCTTCTGCACACACTTCCTCCATCCTATCCCAACCACTTTTGTCTTACAAAATTTCCAAAGATGTTTACTTATTTCCGACATTCTATGTTTATTCCTCAGAATATTCAAGATTATGAGAACTGAATCTAAAACAAGAGATCAACTAGCCAGTCCAAAATCTTTGAAAATGATTTTGCATCTTCCTGACCACCATGAAGTGATTCAGTCCGTGTGGTGAAGCTGATCACAGATTGCCATTCATTAAGGAGTTATAGGATTTTCATCCAGTGACATCTGACATCTGTGCTGATATATGTGTCAAGTGTTTTTGCATGTCATCTTTAAAGGTATATAACCATAGAAAATTGAAACAAGAGTAGATTGTTTCTGTGTTTGATCCTGCTGCAATGTTCACTGTGATCAAGTCTGGTCATTGCATTCAGTAGCCTGTTATCATTGTAGCCCCGTAATGTTTGATCCCTTTAGACTACAGAACTATATTTTCTTAATGGAAACATTCCGTGTTTTGTCTTTAACACCTTTCCGTGGCAGAACATTCCACAGGGTCACCTGTCTGAGGGAACTAAATGGCCTGCCCGATATCTTAAAACTGTGGACCCCACACCCCTGGGTCTGGACTCCTTGATCATGAGGGCATCCTTCCTACATTTAACATGCTAATCCTGTTAGAATTTTATTAGTTGCTGTGACGTCCTACTTTTTTCTTCTAATCATCAGTGGATTTCATTCGAATCAATCCAAACTGTTCCCAAAGTTCAGTCCTGCCATCTGAAGAATAGGTGTGTTAAAAAATTGTTGTGCAGTCTCCACAAGCCAAACGTGCAAATAGCACTCCACGTATGGTCTCACCAAGACACTGTACAATTTCAAGAAGACATCCCTGTTCCTGTACTCAAATCCTCTTGATACAAAGGGCAACATACCATTTGCCTCTTTTACCTCCTGCTGCACCTGCATGCTTACTTTCACTAAGTTGCGTACACAGGCGCCAGGAGTAGTTTCTCATTTCCCTTTCGTAAATCCATGCTGCCTGATTCTGTCCAATCCTGTCATTGGTTTCCAGTGTTAGGCTAACTGGTCTCTAATTCCATGTTTCATATCTACCTCTTAAAAAAATGTGTAGACTCATCAGCTATCTTCCAATTCATTTAAAATTGTTCCAGGTCCTACAGAACCTTGAAACCTGAAATTACTCTGTTTAGGTTCAAGCTCCTTGTTTCATTTTAGGTACATTATCTATTGGGCCACTTTGTTAGGTATGCTTCGGTGGAGAGTAGCATTCCTGTGATATCTTTACTTTTAATCCTATAAATTTTCCCAACACCATTCCGCAACAGATACTGATTTTTTTTCAGATCTCCCTCAAACGTGCTCCTCAGCAATTTAGGGATATTATTTGTCATCCTTTGTGATGACAGAACCAAAATACAGTATATAGTTATTTGATTTACAATCTCTTGATCACACATTATAACGTCCCTTGTTTCTGATTGTAAGGGATTTGTTTCCATTAATCTGCTATTGTCTTCATCTAACGTCAGGAGAATTTATAATTAGCTTGTATTACACTAGCTTACTTATAGAAGTTATTTTCCCACTTAATTAGTCCATTCATCGTGCTGAAATCTGAAATGCACTCATCTTCATGTTTGCTGTTCTATGTTGCCACTGTGCACGTCTCTTCCTTGGATCAAGTACAATCCCTAAAACTGCCTTCTTCGACATGGTAGAGCCATCTATCCAGATTTATTTTGTAACAGATAGGAAAGATGAACTGCTGCAATTCCTCCAAGGACACGATCGATGTTTGTCATGCAGTCAAGTTATGTTCCCCCCCCAACCTTTTCCTCCTTATACCATCGTGATTTCCTCTATTCAGATTTTATTCCCACGACTCAGAATCAACTCTTAAAAATGTGTTGCTGGAAAAGCGCAGCAGTTCAGGCAGCATCCAAGGAGAAGGGGAATCGACGTTTCGGGCATACGTCCTTCAGAATCAACTCTGTCAATCTCTATCTTAATGAAGAGTTCTAACATTGCATTCTTCAATCTCCCACAAGAGCCCTCCGATAGCGAGATTGCCAATTATTCCCTTTTCATTACACAAATAAAGTTATCTAATTAAGGTTGCCAGAGACCAGAGACAAAGGGACCACCTCCTCACTTGTGAGATAGAGATGACTGATGGTGCTTTACGTTAAGAGTCACTGAGCCTCAAACAAGGGGCAAGCTTAAAAAGGTGAGACTTTCAGGGCGACCTTAGCTGGTGGGGGGACAGAATGCGTGGTATTCGTGTTACTCTGATTCACAAATCAACTGTCCACACAATTGATCTAATCCACTTCCAAACAATATGCATTACTGGGGGGAGGGGGTGTGGGGGAGCAGGAAGTACCGCAAGTTAAGTGATGCTGAAATACTAGTCATGACAGATTTGGTGGGCTTCTTTCGTGGGATAGCGTGGCCCAGCGGTCTGTGGCGCTGGATTTAAGCACCAGTCTCTGTCGAGGTTTGAGTTTCAACCTCACTGCTTCGATATCACAACTCCACTATTGACGGCACTTGTATGCGAAAGGGATACGCGTGTTCTGGCGGTTTTAATTTGAGTGTTTGCGACTGTTGATCTCTGGGTCATTGACCTGAACTGCACAATGCGTACTTTCATTTTCGTACTGGATCCCAGCTCTACATTCCACTTCCAGTGTGGGCACTCTCATTCTTTCATTGACACGTCGGTTTCTGAGAGAAAAGTCTCTTCAATTCACTGCAAGTTGCCGAGACAAGCTGGTCAGTATAGGCGAATAAACGATGCATGGTGTCACTTTCAAAGGCCCACTACAACCGTGCATTAAAATGGTGACTTGCTGTGGGGAATGTAAGTGACGGCTCCATTTCAAATGATGCTGAACCGAAATTAGCAGATCCAGAAGGTTCTGATGGAAAACGTAGGGAACTCTCCCTGAATGTTTCAAAATTCACATGAAACTGATCGTCTTGTGTGCCCATGCAGGTTGACTCAACAAACAGCTTATTCTTGGTGACTGGCGTGGGGGTGGGCATGGGCAGGGTTGTGAGTTTTCAGTGCTGGACGAAAGTGATCTGTGGGAGAGAGGCAGTCAAACATTCCAAGAGCAGGGAGAGCTGATTAGTCGAGGATAACTCTCCCATTTTCTGATTCTGTAACAAACATAGAATTTGCCCTAAAATATCAGCAGGTCGGGCAGCATCTTTTTTCATGTCCATCTCCCTCTGCCTTTCTGTCCCCTCCCATTCTACTGAATATCTCCTGACTTCCACCTTTATCCTTAGCTTCTCTTTTATTATTTCCTTTCCGGCCATTTTGACAGTCTCAAGATTTGTTTCAGACATATCCCATCTCAACATATTTAGCAGCTCGGACGGGAGGGCCTCGAACTGAATAAACAACTCTGTTTCTGTCTCCTTACGTACCTGATGGCCAGAGACCAGAAGGTAGAAAAGGCCGGTTCGGCCTTTCAGTCCAACTCGTCTGCTCCGCCATGTGATAATGGCAGATGTGGGTCTCAACACCAATCTACAGCATTTTCCCTGCAATGCTTACTCGACCTGCATTTAGGATCCAGTGTGTTTTCCAACGTGGGTATGAACCCGGCCCCCTCCATATGTATTGGCAGCTTGTTGCAATAACTCTGTGTGTGACCGAGTTTAGTATGATGCCATCGCGGCAAACACGATCTCTCGTGAGCAAAGCAATTACCGCTTGGATTGTGGTGTGAAGGGCGGGGTCGGTTCGATCGGGTCACTGGCCCCGTTGTGTTTCTGTGGGGGAGCGGTTATCACATTCACCTCCAAATTGAAGTATCCCTGTTTCCAATTGTCGAGCACAAAGAACGATAGGCTTGTTTCTGAACATGAGTGGATCTTATAGCTTGCTGGTTTTGCAAGTAAACTTTCCTTTGAATGTCCCAGCCCATTCCTGCCGCTGTGGTGAAAGCGAATACAAGTCCAATTAATTGTTGTCTACGAATTTGTTCGATATCTATTCTTCCTTGTTCTGAATATGCACAGAAGTTTCCACTACGGACGGTAAGTATTTGTAAGAGAGCTGTCGGCGAACCCTTATCCTTTCTGTGGAGAAGAAGTATCAGCTTCTGCGAAAGTGGCCGTGTTCAGAGACGGGCAGAAACATTGCTGTTCCTTCCTTATAGGCGACAGGCGTCCGGATTGTGACAGATGGGGATTTATTGCAGTCTCTTTAGCAAACCACTACTTTAATGGCCAAGAGGAATGCAATTCCAAAGAATTGCTGCATGAATTCTTTTTACAAGTTTGTCTCTGCAGTGGTCCTGAATTTGCGCTGATGTCTGCAGTACTTGTGGCCACCCTGTTTAAGTGGGAAGCTACGAGCTTCCTTTCGCCTCAGTGCCCCAAAGAAAATTTTCCCAACCGAAATTCACATCAGACACGGGACATCCCCGGTTCAAAACGAGGCAGAATCATCATTGTTCCATTGTTACAGCCTTTTGGATTGACGTGAACAGAGCATCTGTGTTTGATGTTCTCGTCAGCAAAACTGTCTTTGAATTTGCTCGCCCATATCTGCTGCCGTGGTGAAAAGGAATATAAGTATTTCGGATTAATTGCTGTGTGAAACTTTGTTATGCTTTTTTCTCCCCGAGGAAAGAGTATTGGCGATGAAGAAGGGCTTAAGCCAGAATCGTCGAATCTCCCGCTGCTCCGACTTGCTGTGCTTTTCCAGAACCACTTTCTCTTCTAAGTTTCTGTCCTCCTTGTTCCTAAATATAAGTCGAATTGTACACCATCGATGCCGTTCTGTGTAAGGCCAGTTACCAGGCATTGATCCTTTCTGGAGAAAGTGAGGTCTGCAGATGCTGGAGATCAGAGCTGAAAATGTGTTGCTGGAAAAGCGCAGCAGGTCAGGCAGCATCCAAGGAACAGGAGAATCGACGTTTCGGGCATAAGCCCTTCTTCAGGATTCTCCTGTTCCCTGGATGCTGCCTGACCTGCTGCGCTTTTCCAGCAACACATTTTCAGCATTGATCCTTTCTGCACCAGTCATACCGTTTTTTGCTTTACATGTGAAGGTGGCCTAGTTCAGTGTCAAGGGGAATTCTCAATTGCTGATGTCACAGCTAACACTGGATTCTGATGTATGATCTCGGTCAACTGCATCCACATCTAGAGTGTGAAATGCCTGATTTGGACGTTGTCTGCCGTTTCACAACCTTTGTGAAACAAAACCAGAAATCCTTAATCATGATTTGCAGCAATTCACGTTTTCGAGTTTTTCAATACAGGGCACATTTTCCATTTATTCGGTCAGCAACAGGAATTAAAAGATTTACTTCCTCAGATGAACTGCTTGACTCACGATCTCATATCTTCACCTTGAAATCTAAGCCATGTTGGAACTTAAACTGAGGAAATACCAGACTTTCTTACGAATGACTTCGTATCAATTTTATTTCCTTCATGTCAGCAACGTCTAAACAGGTAGGAATAGAGAACGGAGGCACATGCAGTTCCGGTGAAACACCTCTTTGAATCAGTCATCCACAAGAGGCTTTAAAACGACTCAGGAGAGACAGAGAGCAAAGAACGAAAACAATTATCACGTTTTTTCACCTCAAACAAAGAAACATATAAATACAAAGCAGGGATTAGCAACAGCGCTTCGCTGGAAGGCCTACTGAAGATGCTACCTTGTAAGTTGACGAAACATCTGGAAATGAACATTCTAGCTCCACGAGCAAACCTACATCCAGATAAATAGGCGAGTGGGTGTGTGAGGCTATAGTGAGTGGTGCACTCCGAAGATCCAGCTAGACATGGGGATGGAAAAGGCCACCAGTGATGTGATCGATGAGGGCAAGATCCTTCTCTGACGGTACAGAGGTGCGTGAAATGCTGAGACTGGAATCTCCAACCTCACCCGGAGCACCTTCAATTATTGTGGAGCAGGGAGAATTGTGAGGTTAGGTTGGGGGTTTGAACCGCACGTGGACAACTCTTTCCCGCTCTCACATATACACACAGGCATGGTCTCTCTCTTTCTCTCACACACACAGGCAATAGTCTATCTCTCTCTCCCCCACACACACGCACATACACACAAGCATGGTCTCTCTCTCGGTGTCACACACAAACATGGTCTTGCTCTCACGCACACAGGCATGGTCTATCTCTCTCTCTCTCGCACACACATACAGGCATTGTTTCTCTCCCGCACACCTGTCTCTCTCTCTCTCACACACACACACACTCACCCATAACACACACAGGCATGGTCACTCCACCTCTCACTCACATGTATGGTCTCTCTAACACACACACAGGCACCGTCTGTCACTCTCTCTCTCTCTCTCTCACACACACACACACACTCAGGCATGGTCTCCCTCTCTCTCTCATACACACTCAGGCATTGCCTCTCTCTCTCTCTCTCTCTCTCTCTCTCCCACACACGCACACTCTCTCTCACACACACACACACACACAGACACACAAACACATCCACGCACACAATCATGGTCTCTCTCTCTCTCTTTGTCACACAAATATGGTCTTTCTCTCTCTCTCTCTCTCTCTCTCTCTCTCTCTCTCTCATACACACATCGGCATGGTCTCTCTCTCTCTCTCTCCTACACTCACACAGGCATGGTCTGTCCCTCGTGCTCTCTCACAGACACTCAGGCATGATCTTTCTCTCTCTCTCACACACACATACACAAATGCACAGGCATGGTCTCTTTCTCTCTCTCTCTCACGAACACAGGGCATGCTTTTTTTTCTCTCGCACACACACATGCATGGTGTATCCCCTTCTCTCACACACATACAGGCTTGGTCTCTCTCTCACCCACAGAAGCATGATCTCTCTTTCTCACACACAGGCACCATATCTCTCTCTCTCTCTCGGTGTCTATCTCTCTCTCACACTTACACACTCACAGGCATGGTCTGTCTCTTTCACACACACACATAGGCATTATCCCTCTCTCTCTCTCACGCACACGCATGCAGGCATGCTCTCTTTCACTCTCTCTCTCTCTCTCTCTCTCTCTCTCACACACACACACAAACACACAGGCATGGTCTCTTTGTATTTCAAACACAAAAGCATGATCTGTCTCTCTCTCTCTCTTCATATACATAGGCCAGCACTCTCTTACACAGACACACAGGTATGGTCTCTCATACATGTCGGCATGGTCTCTCTCTCTCTCTCTCTCTCTCTCTCTCTCACACACACACACACACACACACACAGGCATCGTCGCTCTCTCATACACACCAACTTTTAGATTGTCCAATAAGCACAAAATCCACCCATTTATTCAGTTCGCTTTTATCACAACAATGTTATGAAAACAGTGCACAACCTACAGTAAGAAGCATTGAAATGATGAGTCTCATTATCACACCCAAGACCAAATTATTATTAAGTGCAAGAACTTTGAAAATATGCATTTTTCCTTTGTATTAATAGTGTGTACTAATAGTCGACTCTCCGGCTCCTCAGATGCTGCCTGCACAGCTGTGCTTTTTTGGTACGATACTGTTTGACTCTGATCTCCAGAATCTGCAGTCCTCACTTTCTCCCTGCTAATATTCACTCATAACAATTTTCATGGCAACAATATTACCGTATGTTTAAACATGTTACAGTCAGATATGAGTACATTGTCAATTGTTGCTGTCTATCTCAGAGCTCAGTAATGTGGGATGTGAATGTCAGTGTCTGTGTGATGCTCGGAATGTTGTCATGCCTCTGAGAGACTGACAGATTGTTTCAAACAGAATGTCCCGTCAGATGTTCACAACAAACAGGTTACAGCCTGGACCCAACCAGCCTGAGCTCACAAAAGTCAAAGGTCAGTGTCCAGAATTGGGCATGTTGGACAATATTTTTCGTTCTAAATTTATTCATGAAATGTGTTTGGGCCAGCATCTGTTGTCCGTCCCGTGTTGCCCTTGAGAAAGTGGGGGTGAGCTGCCACGTTGAACCGTTACAGTCCATGTGCTGTAGGAAGACTTACAATACCATTAGTGATGGACCTTGAAATAGTGACACTGAAGGAACAGCAATATACTTCCCAATCGGTATGGTGGGTGTTTTGGACCGGAATGCAAACATGGTGGTGGACCCATGTGTCTGCTTCCCTTGTCCTTTTTGATGGTCGGGGGTTCAGAGGCATGTTGTAAGGAGCCTTGTTAAGTTTCTGCAGAACAACTTGTAGATGGCAGGCATTGCTGCTACTAAGTATTTGTGGATGAGGGGTGATGCTGCACTCACACAGGCAAATGGGAGGGGGATGGGTATGTAATCACACGCACATTCTACATGTGTCTTGTAGATGGTGGTCAGGCTTTCAGAAACCATGCAATAAATTATTTCTACAGGATTCCTAGTCCCTGACATATTCTTGTAGTCAATTAATTTATATGCGTCAAAATGTGGCGCTGGAAAAGCTCAACAGGTCAGGCAGCATCTGAGTTACAGGAGAGTCGACGTTTCAGCATATGCTCTTCACAGGAATGGGTAATGAAATTACATGGTCAGTCCAGTTCTGGTTAATGGCAATGCCTGGGATATTGCTAGGTGGTTATTCAGTGATAGTGGTGGCATTGAACGTTAGAGGATATTGTTCAATACTGTATTGTTAGAGGTAATTGTTGACCAGCAGGTGTGTAATGGAAATGGTTAAGCACACATCTGCATATTTCCACGTCCTGTTGCATTTGTATAAGGACTGCTTCAGCATCTGACTAAATCACAAATGGTGCTGAACATTGTCAAATCATTGGCAAACATCCACACTTGTGACTTTGCAGTGTGGGGAGTGGTCATTTATAAGCAGCTGAAAATTATTGAGCTTGGGGAAACAAAACACTCTTATAGCTCAATGATGCTGTCCCTCACTCAGAGCTCTGAAGCTTGCTTCTAGTTCCACCTGGTCCAGAGGTGTCTAACAACATATCTGAACAGAATAATATTTTTCCCCAAGGAGCTGAGAGAGGAGTTGGTTAGCTCAATCAGGTGGACGGTTAGTTAGCAATGCCAACAGTGTGGGTTCAATTGCTGCACTTACTGGGGTGACTAAAGGGCTGTCATACTCAACCTGTCCCTTACTTGAGGCATGATGATTATCCAATAAAACTACGAACAGTCGTCTCTGTCTAACGAGAGAACAACCCTATCATCCCATAGGGGTAAGATTTCCATTTCTGAACTGCAGGCTTACGCACAAACTCCTCCCCTGGGTAACTACTGCAGAGCTGTCCTCGAGCTGAGATGGCTGCTCCCCACCAACACCAGCCATCTTCCTTTGTACCAGGGAAAACTTCAGCCAGTGCAGACGATTCCTATTTGCTCCAGTTTTGCCATTAATCCTGGATACGACACTTGGTCAAATGCAGTTATGATGATGTTAAGTGCAGTCACTGTCGCCTCACCTCCAGACGTCTGTTGTGTGTTTGCTTGTTGTACATCGTTAAACCAGACTCCAATGAGCCCAAGGAATGAGTGATCCTGGCAGAGCCCAAATCGAGCTTCAGTGAGCAGGTTGGTGCTGAAAAAGCGATGCTAGATCCCACTGCAAATGGTATCTTCAAACACATTATTAATGATAACGATTAGAGAAATGGAGCAGTCATAGATTGTCTCATGTTTGGTCTGTGTGCGTACGGGACACTTTCGGATAGTTTCCCACATTGTCAGGGAGATGCCAGTGCTGTATCCCAGCAGGACCAGCTTGAATGGAATGTTATCAGGACGCACAGCCTTTGCATATCCAATCCCTCCAGCCACTTGGAGTTACGACAGAAAATGAATTCAATTAGCTGAAGACTGCCATCTGGAGGAGACTACAACAGATCATCTCATCGATACTACTGTCTGAAAATTGTTGTGAATGTATCAGCCTTATCTTTTCTCTTACTGAACTGGGCTCTTCCATCATTGAGGAAGGTAGTATTTGAGGATCCTCTTCCTCGAGTGAGTTGTTTGATTGACCACACAATTCACCTTGATTGCATGTGATAGGATTGCAGAGATTAGGTTTGATTTGTTGGTTAGATCTGTCTGTCACTAGCTGTTTGTGCTATTTGTGAGCAAGTGGTCCTGTTTGTTAACTTCACTTCATTTTGAGATGTACCTGATGCTGCTCTTGGCAGGCCTTCCTGTATTCTCCAGTGAACAAATGTTTATCCCCTGGCCTGATGGTCAGGGTAACGTGAAGCATATGGCAAGCAGTGACAGTGAAACTTATGCTGGAGTACAATTCTGCTGCTGTTGGCAATGACCCGAATCACCTCACCCAGGCCAGTGCTGAGTTGTAGATTTCTTTGAAATCTGTCCCGTTCTGCATGGTGATAGTATCTCTCACATATACGTGAATGTGTGTGTGTGCGCGCGCATACACACACACACAAACACACACACAAATGTTAAATTGGGACTTTTTCTCCAGAAATACTATGTGCGGTAGTCACTGTTCCCAATACAGTCATCGATCAATGTGTCTGCAGCTGGTAGGTTGGTAAAGATGGGGTAAAGTATGTTCCTCCCTGTCAATATTTCCCGTCCCACCCGGTGCAGATCCAGTCTCGCAGCTGTGTTCTTTTGGACCTGACCATCTCGGTCAGCAGTTCTGCTGCTGAGCCTTTCTGGGTGATTGTCTTCAAATGGCCAACCCAGTATGCATTCTCCAGGCTTGTCACTCGCTCAGTGCCTCCTACAAGTATTGTTCAATGTGGAAGAACAGTGATCTATCAGCTGAGGGAAGGGACTCAGCAAGAGGTTTACGTGTCAGTGTTTGATTTGACACTGTAAGGCTGTGGAAGGAGAGTCAGCAGGAGGTTTCTGTGTCAGTGTTTGATCTTGCATCATGAGGCTGAGGGAGGGGAGTGAACATGACGTTTCCGAGTCAGTGTTTGATCTTACACCGTGAGGCTGTGGTAGGGGAGTCAGCAGAAGGTTTCCGTGTCAGTGTTTGATCGCACGCCTTGAGGCTGACGGCGAGGAGTTAGCAAGACGTTTCCATGACAGTGTTTGATCTGACACCGCGAAGCTGAGGGAGAGGAGTCAGCAGGACGTTTCCATATCAGTGCTTAATCTGACCCCATGAAGCTCATTATGTCATATTGTCGATTGAGCAGTCTGTAGGACACCTCTCCCAAATCTAGCCCTCGCACCCAGACGTTAGGAAGGAGGGGTTTCGAGGGTCTGCCGGGCTTTTTATTTTTGTCGCTGTCAATCGAAGGGCCTATCCTGTGTTGTATGACACTCACTCTATTTCTCTTGTGATTGGACACTTCAAGGTCTCACTCCTTCAGTTCCTTCCAGTGCCTTGTCTATTCCAAAGATTTCTATAATATTTTCTCTATTAAGGCATTGCACAATTTTATTTTTAAACAATCTACGTGTTTCTCTGTATCTTTGCCTATCATCTCCTCCAGCCGCTGCATCTAGCTGTACCTCAGTTACCCTCCGTATCTCCACAATCGTTATCTCATACTCCACGCCCATCTATGGCTGTAAATTCCACCAGTCCCTACATCCCTCCCTATCTCTCTAACCTCCAGCTGTTTGACCTCTCCCGATCTCCTGTAAGTGAATTTTGAAAAATCTCACGAACCTGTTCTAGTATGCACAGAACACGCTATCTCTCGGCTATCCTTAGCCTTGCTTTCCTATACCTATAACATCGCTAGCCTGAAGAAGGGCTTATGCCGGAAACGTCGATTGTCCTGCTCCTTTGCTGTTGCTTGACCTACTGCGCTTTTCCAGGAACACATTTTTCAGCTCATATCGCCAGCCTTGCTTTCATATCTCTGTAACATCTCCAGCCTTGATTTCCTGTCTCTGTGACATCTTCAGCCTTGATTTCCTGTCTCTGTGACATCTTCAGCCTTGGTTTCCTGTCTCTATAACATCTCCAGCCTTGCTTTCCTCTCTCTGAGATCTCCAGCCTTGTTTTTCTATCTCTGTAACATCTCTGGCCTACATTCCTGTCTCTATAACATCTCCGGCCTTGCTTTCCTATCTCTGCAAAATCTCCGGCCTTGCATTCCTATGCACCTCAGTGAATTGGTTATATATCTCCTCCTGTATTTTCATCTTTCTGGGGATGTATAAAATATCCCCAGCAAATGTGTTCTGTCATTGTTTTGATCCTAACTTCGAAGCATAAAGCCTCATTTGAAGACACTTCCAAAATATTGTCCTTCCTTACTGCAGTAACTGACTTCTTAATTAATAATACAAGACCACCTCCTCTTTAACACACTCTCCTGTCCTGCCTATATTTTACAGTATATCCGAATATTGAGTTGTTAGCCCTGAACTCCCTCAAACCCGTCTGTGTGATGGCAAAAATGTCACATCTCCACATGTCAACTTCGTCCCTTATCGCATCACTCTGTCTGGTAATATTCCCAGCATTAATTTAAGCTGGAATATAACACTTGGAATACTCTGTTCCTCGGAGTTCTTCAGTCATTCACTATTTCTTATCAGGTTGCGCAAACCATGAAACAAAATTGTAACTCTAGCACTGAATGAATATTTGTTGAATTGGAAATTCTTTTTTTTTTAAATGTATTCATCAAGTGCAACTTTCCAGAACTGAGCAGTCAGCTCCACATACAATGAGTTTCTGATGGTTAATTCCCCACTCAGTGTGCAGAGGGGACAGCCCTCAGTAATGGAGAAAGTGAGGACTGCAGTTGCTGGAGATCAGAGTCGAAAAGTGTGGCGCTGGAAAAGCACAGCAGGTCAGGCACCATCCGCGGATCAGGAGAGTCGATATTTCAGACGGAGGCCCTTCATCAGGAAGGCATTGGTGCATTCCTTTTTTTTCGTTCTGTGATTCACAGGGAACCATATTTACTCAAGAAGGCCGCACTGTTTCTAATACCAAAATGGAAAGCAGTCAATCAGTTGGTTGGGCAGGGTGCAGAAAAGATGAAGTGAAGTACAGACTGATTGAAGTATAAACATAAGAATAGATAAATCCTCTGGTTCAGATGGGGTATACCTAGGTTGCTCGAGGAATTGACGGGAGAAATTGGTGTGCCTTTGGTGATGATCTTTGCGTCCACTTTGTCCACTGGAGCAGTGCCAGATGATTGGAGGATGGCAAATTTCATTCTCTTGCTCAGGAAACGGAACAGGGAAAGACAGAACAGTCAGTCTTAAATCAGTGGTGGGCAAAGTATTGGAGATGATTCTGAGATGAAAATGTGTTGCTGGAAACGTGCAGCAGGAATCCTGAAGAAGGGCTCATGCCAAAATGTCAATTCTCTTGCTCCTTGGATGCTGCCTGACCTACTGCGCTTTTCCAGCAACACTTTTCAGCTCTGATCGCCAGCATCTGCAGTCCTCACTTTCTCCTAGATGATTCAGAGAGACCGGATTGCAATTACTTGGAAAACCATAATTTGATTAGACATACTCAGCATGGCTTTGTGAGCAGCAGGTCATCCCTCACACGCCTTATTGAATTCTTTGAAGAAGTGAAAAAAAACACGCTGATGAAGGTAGAGCAATAGATGCGGTGAACAAGAATTTTAGCAAGGCGTTTGATAAGGTTCCCCATTGTAGGCTCATTCATAGGGTAAGGAGGCATGGGACACAGGGAAATGTGGCTGTCTGGATATGGACGTGGCTGACCCATGGAAGACAGAGGGTGGTATCAGACGTGTATTATTCAGCCTGGAGCTTCGTGACAGGTGGTGTTCCACACGGATCGGCTCTGGGACCTGTGTCTTTTGTGATTTTTATAAATGACTTTGATGAGCAAGTGGAATGGTGAGTTAGTAAGTTTGCCGGTGACCCGAAAGTTGTGGAGGAGGAAAACAACAATAAACTGCCATTCCTAGATGTCAGAGTAGAACGAACAGCCAATGGGGAACTTCAAACCAGCGTCTAAAGCAAAACAACACATACGGACCAAATATTGAACTACAGAAGCATTCATCCCAACACCCCCAAACGAAGCTGTATCAGAACATTATTTCAACAAGCCAACACACACTGCAGCACAGAGTAACTATGCAAAGCAGAGAAAAAAATACTTATATCGTTTATTCATAAAGAATGTGCATGTAATGAACACAGTCCACCGATTTCTCAGCAACAAATCCAAACAAGCCGACAAAACACATCCAGAAACCCTAGCCAATCGTCCCTACATCAAAGACATCTCGGAAGTGACAGAGAGACTACTCAGACCCCTGGCATCATGGTCGCCCACAAACCCACCAAAACACTAAAACAACAGCTAATGAACTTGAAATACCCTATACAGACATCGAGCAAAACTAATGTCATTTACAAAATGCCATGCAAAGACTGTAACACACATGACATTGGACAAACAGGCAGAAAACTAGCCAGCAGGATACACGAACACCAACTAGCCACAAAAAAAAGATATGACCCTCTCTCTCCCGTCTCCTCACATACGGATGAGGAAGGACAGCACTTCGAGTGGGATAACACATCCCTCCTCGGACAAGCCAAACAAAAAAATGCACGAGAATTCCTAGAAGAAATGCCATTCCAACTGGAACACTATCAACAAGCGACACGGTGGCACAGTGGTTAGCACTGCTGCCTCACAGCGCCAGCGACCCTGGGTTCAATTCCCGTCTCAGGCGACTGACTGTGTGGAGTTTGCACATTCTCCCCGTGTCTACGTGGGTTTCCTCCGGGTGATCGGGTTTCCTCCCACAGTCCAAAGATGTGCAGGTTAGGTGAATTGGCCATGCTAAATTGTCCATAGTGTTAGGTAAGGGGTAAATGTAGGGGTATGGGTGGGTGGCGCTTCGGCGGGTCGGTGTGGACTTGTTGTGCCGAAGGGCGTGTTTCCACACTGTAAAAGTAATCTAAGCACATCGAGTTAGCCCCCATCTACCACCCCCTGAGAAAAGGAATAGGAATGTACTTCATCACCATAAATAACATGGCCACAGGAAATGACATTGCCAACCCAATGAAACCCAAACATACAAATAGGATGCAGAAAATATCCGCATTGCTTCCCCTGAAGCCCACTGAAGATGTTACCTAGTAGGGTAATGAAACGTTTGGAAACGAATCTTGCAGCTGAACGAACAAACCTGCATCCATTATTACTTCCCCCATTGCATCATAGGCTTGCTCAATTTTTTAGCTCTTATCCGCCAGTCGAACATACTCAGCTTGATCCTTTGAAACTCAACATAGGTTTTACCAGGGTCCCTCCTTTTATTTATGAGACTTTGTCTGTAGTCTTCTGTTCCAAGCTCATTTGCACTTAAAAGTGTTTTTTTTTAACCTCGCCATACTCCCAGGTACATCATCTGATAGTGATGTGAATACCTTACCAGCCCCAGCTCCAAGTTTCGTCTGCATCAACAAAACCCATATTGCCACTGGCCCCTGCATTTGTTTAGCCACCTTTTCAAAAGAAATGATGTCTCCGTTGTCCTTCCAATCAAATATTGACAATGTCTGAACATACTTAGACAGTTTCTCATACGGCTTCTGACGAACATGGGCTTGCTCATCCACATTCTCGTCCTCACTAAGCCTAACTTCAGCCTTTATGTCCAGGATTTTACGCTAACTTTCCTGTTTAAGTGTCAGTTTTTGCAGTTCCAAAGTCATTTTTTTTTCGCTGCTGCTGCTCTCTCCTTTTCCCTCTCTTCTGCTGCTGTCTATTTTCCCTCTCTTCTGTTTTTAATCGTAACTCAAACTGTTTCATTTCTGCTTCCCTTTCCTTATCTCTCGTCTTTAATTCAAGCTGATTCACTTGCAATTCAATTCTTGCCATCTCTCCAGATTCTGAGGTTTTCTCCAGCAGATTCAAACACTGAGCTACTGCTGTAATTATCACTCCTTTCCACACAGAAACAGGCAGTTCCAAAGCAAGCTGCTCTGCTAATTCACGCAGGATGGGATTATTCATCCTTTGCAAACTTCCCAAAGTCACCGCATCCACGACAGAAAAACATTTGACGATTGAAAGAGCCAATACCATCCCAAGTTTTGTCTGCTTAACAAAACCAACACCCGAAATAAATATACGAGCCTCGAGAACTCGCCTTTTAAAAACCCGCAAAGAACCCTCAAACTGTTTTGTAATAGGCCAGAACACTCAAAATATACTTAAACAGGCAGCCGAGACCATAACTTGGTAATTTGTTTCGTCAAGTACACAGTGAAAATTACTTGGAGTAAGTTAGTTAGGTTGTCTCCTAGATTTTAAAACAGGCAGAAAATTAGTCACACAATTTCACAATGAAACACAAAGAACAGAATACCCAAACCCCTCCAGAACTCAGTCTATCCAAACAGCCTAAATTATGCTTTTCCAAACATACACAACAGTCACAATAAGCAAGCACCGTTTTTTAAATTTGTAAATGGACCACGTGTTTCCAGTTAGTAGTTGAAGGGCATAAAGAAAGAAATGGTTTTTATACAGCTCACTGCTGTACTCCCAACCATTTTTGGACTGAATTAAATTAATCAGCTGAGCTAGAGAGCTAAAACCTCCTCTTTCATTATACATGTCACCTCAAAATCATAACCATTTTGGCATGAAGTCTCTTTGGTTCACATATAATCAAACAGGCCATTAAATCTCTGAACCTAACCAAACTGATCGGAACGAGAGCAGTTTACTACCATCTGAAGAAAAACAAGGACATTTATCCTTGAGAAAAGAAAAAAAAACATAGAGAAAAAAGAGACTTTTACGTTACCCAGTATAGTCGCCCTATATTGTGCATGCTGGCCCAGTAAGTGCACACCAATCTTGGAAACAGTAATCCATACAAACCCGTTTTCCAACACTCTACCTCTGCCCCTCAATAACACAGTCATCCCTGAACACTGTGGACAACTTAGCATGGTCAATTCATCCAATGTGCACACCATTGTGTTGTGGGAGAAAGCCCACGCGGACGCGGGAAGAATGCACAAACACTAGATCGAGCCTGGAAACAAACCGGGGTCACTGGCACTGTAAGACACCAGTGCTAACTACTGAGCTACCTTGCCACACAGAAATTGATATCTCTCCATACATTTGTTCCACAGTTTCCATCTGTCTTTCGAGGGCCAATATTACAATCCCACCAAGGTGACCATTCCTCTCTTTTAACAATCGATATATTTACACTGAATGATTTTGCTCAGAAAGTTTTTCTCTACTTAGAGCAATAATGCTTTTCCTTCATCACAAACGCCACTCCGCCTTCTCTTTGCCTCCGTTGCAACCCGTTCTATTTGCCCTTGGATTTCAAAACATCACCAAACACTTTCTTATGGTCCACATCGCTGTGTTTTTTTTTAATGAAAAGCCATCCATCCTGCGACCATTCTTGTAAACCTTCTCGGGACTCCCCAAAATTCCAGGATATCCTTCCTCAGTCACAGGAGCTAAAACTGCTCCCAATATTTCAAATGGTGTCTGGCCAGAGCTGATACAGCCTCAGCAGTGCATCTCTGGGCTTGTCTTGTATCCCACTTGAAATAAATGTGAAAATGACATTTGTTTTCTGAACTTCCAAGTGAATGTGTCTGTTAACCATAAGAAATATCCTGAACTCAGACTGCAAAAGGCTCTTTGCCCTTCAGATTACTGAACCTTTTCCCGTTTCAGAAACTAAACAACGCCATTATTCTCTCTAACAAAGTGCAGAGATTCACAGTTTCACACATTGTACACCATGTGACATTCTTTCTCCAATCCCCTGCCCGTCCAAATCCTTCTGCCCGAACATTTCGTCAGCGCTTCCTGTCTCTCCACTTATCCTCTCATCTACAAACATAGCAACACTGCCCTCAGTTGCATTGTACAGATTTTTAACGCATAACATCAATAGCTGTTGTCCCATCGCTGGCCAATGTGGGAGTCCACGAGCCAATGGCTTCCATTGTGTAAACAAAAAAAAATCATGCTATTATGACTCCCTGCATTCTGCCAGGCAGCCAGTCCACGACCGAGCCACAGACACAATGCTCTTATCTAATTTAGCAAACTTATCACAGGCATTCCGAAAATCCAAATTGATCGTGTCCACTTGCACTGCATTTTTAAACTTACTTGCTACCTGCTCAAATAAATCTAATCGATTAGTCAGACATGGACTCCACTTGACGAAGCCGTACTGATGCAGTCCTACATGTGCTTCCAGGTGTTCAGAATTCTCTTCCATCACAATGGATTCCAGGAACTTAACCATGACCTTGTTGCAACTGATCTGTTTGTAATTTTCTGCCTTGGCCTTAATCCCTTTTTAACTAGGGATTTCACGTGACTCATTTTCCAGTCATCTGACGCCAGTGATTTCGAAAGGTCATCACCAATGCCTCTACAATTTACTCAGCTGTCTTATCAGATGGCTGTGGTGCACTGCATCTGGTCCAGGCGATATACCCATCTTCAGCTTCACCAGTCACTCCTCTTCTTTAAAATGTTATCTTGAGCTGTATTTAAAGGCCTCCAAATCTTCTGACTTCCTTTAATTTGCACCAAATGCGAGGCTCTTTCTTTCATGTTTCTGCTTTCTGGGCCGCCACTTCTCAACCATGATTGTCTCATTCTCCCCTTTAGTGTATTTGCTCCTTCAGGGGATATATTTCTGCAGTGCCTCGTGAAGAACGCAGAAATGCCTGTGATTGCAGCTCCACCCATCTGCCTATGCAGTCATCAATACACAATTATAGTCCCATTACATTTTATTCAGTCTTCTCTCTCTAAGGGCAAGCTCTAATAGATAATGACCACTGCCTTCTCGTTGTTCCTTCAAGATGTGCTCCGTTATCACATCTGCTGCATCGTACAAAACTAAGGCGAGTATTACCTGTATCAGCGTAGGGTCTCGCACAATCTGCTCCAAATAAACCTCACAGACATTCCACAATTTTTTTCACGAGATCCACTGCTAACCTATTTTTCACAGTGCCCCTGGGCATTGAAGAATTAATTACTTTGTGTAGTGCCTTTCTTAGGTGCCTTTTCCATATCCTGATATATTTTCTTCCTAAATCCTGGTGACTGCCAAGAGGCTTTCACAAAGATCGGTCGGGATCATTTTTTCTTCTTTTCTGCTTCCTGAAATCGATCCACCCCGATTTTTCACACTCTGATTCTATTACTCTTTTTGCTGTCAACTTTATTTTATTTCTTAGTAACAAGGCAGCCCACCCGCACTGCACATTTGCCTGTCTTTTCAAAAGACGTTTAGTTCATAGCCCACATCCCCTTGCAGGCACATTTCTATGATATCCACAATAACGTGCTGACCAATTTCCACCTGTGCTACTAGCTCATTTGCCGTTTTATGCATACTGCATATGTTTCGGTACACACCCTAAACATGAATCCCAGTAATTGCAAGAACACCGAGGAGATGACAGACAGCAATGTGGGCTGTGAACGATCTGTACTACATGCTGCATGAGCCGACTTTTTGCAGTAAACATGTTCTGTAATGCAACACAGTGGCAAACAGGAACAGTCAGTTTCTTGCTTACAGTCAGTTTCTCCTGTTCGAAGATTAAAAAGTTCCGTGCAGAGTAATACCACTGAACCATGTTGAACCCGCTTATACTTGTTAATTGTCTGAAAATATTGATTCGCCTTAATCAAATACTGGTGTTGACATCATTCACGTTTGTATTCCATAATTTTGTGTCAGTTTTCTGGAGCACATTAGATCACTCTGGTATTTGAACACCTGACGTCGTTTGTTTCAAGTACAGAACACAAAGTATTGGATGTAAATTTGCCAGCAGAGCTGCAAGGTTTATTTTAGGACGTTTCATCAACTTACTAGGTAACATGATCAGTGAGCCTCCAGTGAAGCACTGATGTTACTGACCCCCTTTTTTGCAAGTTTATGGTTCCTTCATTTGGTTATGCCATTTTCTGTGGTGATGTCATTTCCTGTTCGTTTGCACAAACAGTGGTAAATGGGGTCCAGCCCAATGCGTTTGTTGATAGAGTTCTGGTTGGAATGCCAAGCTTCTAGGAATTCCTGTGGATGTCTCTGTTTTTGGCTTATCCTGGTATGGTTTCTTGTCCCAATCGAAAAGGTATTCTCCCTTATCTGTGCGGAAGGATATTACAGAGAGTGTGTCCTGTCTTTTCCCGCTGAGAAAAAGAGCAGGAAATGAAATCATCAAAGGGAATTACATTGCCAACACAAGGAAACCTAAACACATAAATAGAAATCGATTCACTAACAACAGTGCTCCAAAGGAGGCTCACTGATGATATTACCTAGTATGGTGACGAAATATCTGAAAACTTAACATTCCACAGAGAGATACAGAGATATGCACACATAAAGACACATATACAGCCTCTCACCTAAACACACATACTTACGCGCACACACAAATGTGCCTACAGATAAGCCATAGCACACATTTAAATGTATAGAGCCATGCATGCAAATTTAACTTGAAAACTTATCTAAGCTCTCACAAAAACTCCCATTTACCGAAGGAAAGCACGTGCACAAATGAACAAGGATTACAAACATAACCATGAAAAATTTGGACACGCATTAACAGACAAATATACACCAATGCATGGATATACAGACAGATCATTCCTTTCAGACATATATGCATAAACACACAGATACAACATCCAAAAAAACATCCTCTCAAATGTCGAATCACTTTGGCATATATGAAAACCAAGATGAACATTAATATCAATATTTTCCCATTTTTGGCAATCACAAATATATGATGGCAGAGACAGCTTATTTATTTATTTTTAAACCACATTATTCAGCATATACACACGATCGCACATACATACCATTTAAGAGCCTCACATGCAGAAACACAAGTGCATAACTCAACAGCAGTGCAGAATTTATAAAACAAAGAGAACGACATGTGTGTCAGCAAACATCCACACAATAACACAAACAAGCATATCCGGACCTTGTTTAGGATACATTGACACACAAACAGACATCATCAATAAATGTAAACATCCATAAAACACGAAGTTGTCTACTAACATGACGCTAAAATATAAAAATAACCTCATGTCGATAGGATCTGAAATAGAAAGTAAACACACATTTTAGATGGCACAAACAAAAAAAGTTTCACGAAGACATTAAAAGCTAATGAAAGCCATTTCGAAAGTGGTATATTAGCATGCTGAAGCTTACATATTGTGCAATGACCAAAATTTACGGACTCAAATACGTGAACAAGCACACCATTAGTAAAGGAACAAGAATATGTTAATTCATGCACCAACTCCAACATGAGAAGTTGCGAAGCAAGACACACACATAACTACATCAAGAAGCATGAAAAGAAAAACATGCAAACAAAGCAGAAGAAAAAAAATCATTGAGATACGCGCAAAAAATGTTCACTCCTGCCATACGCAGATCCTACAAAAGACATGAAGGTCTTACCGTGGATGTAATTTATGTTCATGTTTGCCCAATCAATTACTCACCAATAAATGAAGAAGATGTGAATCACAATTGAAATGTTATCAAGTAATGGCCACAATTTTCAAACAAACTACTGTGACAGACCATTATATAATAATATAATGAAAATATTCTTTTCAATTTGTATTCCTCAAATAATAAGCAATTATAATGTTCTTCAAAAATAGTTTTAAAGGGGAAATAATTCGAAATGTTCTGACATAGATAATAAAGAAAGAAAATGTGCAGTTAGAGTTAGCACGTTCTTAATGAGTGTCAATAATGCATGAATAAGAATTAAATCCTGAAGGCCTCATCATAAACATTTGCATCATTACTGCTCTTTTCCAGGTTAGTTGTATGAGTTGTGGAGCCCGAAGACTTTCCTCAATTGTTTATTGAGGCCTTTGAATTTACAGCCTACAATCTGTCCTGTTCTTGTCAGTTTATCAGTGTGTAACTGAGAAAACTGTTAATGTTTTTGTTTTCGATTTACTTTGCTTGGTAACATTGAGATGATTATGTTGTGACAATTTATAGTTTTCGAGGAGAAAGTGAGGGCTGCAGATGCTGGAGATCAGAGCTGAAAATGTGTTGCTCGAAAAGCGCAGCAGGTCAGGCAGCATCCAAGGAACAGGAGAATCGACGTTTCGGGCATAAGCCCTTCTTCAGGAATTTGTAGTTTCCCAATTGTTTGAAGTTCGATTGTGTTGTTTATTATTTGTTCTATATTCGCTTTATGCTGAGGCCTTGCTTTCTAACTCTTGTGACTTTGATAAATGGAAATAAAATTCAATGCTCAGTGCGAATGCATTCTCGTCTCAATGTGGTATTCAGGAGTTATTTTCAATTCTGTAAACCTCAACATAGACTTTTCGATAAAATGCATTCTAAATTGAATAATAAATGAATGAATATGCACTAACTTTGAAACGCCTGATTTTTTCTGCATGGCCAATCGGTATTAGTACATTTTCTCAAGTTTAAATGCCCCATTCCCTTTCCAGCCAAATACGTTTTCACTGGCTCTGTCCAGTTCAGTTTCATTCAAACATCTGCACTAATGTTACACAATTATCAAGCCCACTAGTACCAATGCACTTTTCACACGGTATGCCTGATGCAGTACTCCAGAGGCAGAACGATTAGGCAGCATTTTCTCTTCTGCACAAATTATCTCTGCCTCTGCTCACGTAATGACAAAAGTCAGGAGCGTTGTTCCACCAGAAACCACTAAAAGGCAGGCAATGAAGTTAGAAAGTTTACTCCACTCTTTTTAAACTGAAAGTCCTCCCAGTGTCGGGACGGTCTGTATTTATAATAAATTATTCGCCACGTAAAACGCCCATCTAAACAGTCCTCAGACGGAAGTGTCAACATTCAGTCTGAAAGGCAGGCACAAAACGCGGGTTCTCAGAACTGGAGATCTTTTCCTCGTACATAAGTCTCATGGAGCACAAATCCTGGGAAACTCTCGAAAATTATAAATCAGTGGTCGATGTCGACCAAGCAACAAGTATTCACCCATTTGTGGCCCCAACTGGAATACAGCATCGATCATTGCAACTGTTCATAAAGTCTGGAACCAACCAGTTGACACACTATGATGCTTTCTCCACGCGTTATCGTTTATGTATTCTGGGAGCAACGTATTAAGTATGAATCCCTTATGTAAACAGTTGTAAACTTTTCAAACCAACCATCAATTTCGGTTTGTCTCAACCAATTCTGGTGTCTTGCACAGCCTGGAGTGCTCAATCCTTAGTAATTATTTGAGGCGTGGTAATAACTTGTCAAAATTAGGCTTTCCCATTTATCTTAATATACCAATTAATTCTTAAACATGAATGTTATACCTCAGCAAAGGACGAATGATCAACTTCAACATGTGCAACAGTTTTGGTATGAATGTATAGGTCTGTACTCTTCCTTTAAGTGAGAGTGGAAGCTGGCACTGAACTAGAGAGGTTCAGAGCGTGCTGAAAACAATATTAAAATGTAAGATTTGGTTTAAACAAATAACTGGAATTGCTTTGCCATGATCTAGAAACAAACGTAAATTTGAACAATAAGTTCAAATTATGCTACGGGTGTCAGAGTCCAATCGAATTTGCATTGTACTGATTTGGATGACATCAAACTAAGGAAATCATCTGATCCTTTGTGGCATAAAATTGGACGTTTTAACATTTATGTCGAGAATATCAAAGTGTAGCCAAGCACCAGCAAGAAACCAGCAGAATGCCTCTCTGAAAACTACCTGCCCAGAAGAAATTTTTGGAGCAGAAGACCAAAGAAGACTGAGAGAAATAAATAGAGAAAGTTCGACGGCAATTAGTTTTGAAACTGCTGTGCTGTAAATTCAAAATTTCATTTGTCAGACCAGTGTTGTCGAATGGGGGGTGGGGGGTGTGGGTGTGGGGGGTGGGAATGGGCTTAACGAAGTCTGCTTACGGGAAAGCATTTTTGAAAATTTTTGCTTAAGGTTCTCTTTTTGTCTTAAAGAATACTTTTCTTTGAATAGTGATACTTGGGATAGTTCGTTGTCACTCAAACTTTAACACAATACGGCTAGAGGTGAGTTTTTTTTTTTGTTTGTCTGTTTTAAGTTAGCAGAGGGATTTACTCCATATCAGAACAGCACACATGTGCAAATTTACAAAATTAAAATGAATTGCTCACTGAGTGAAATTAGACACACAGAGAACGGAGAACATAGTTCAATACAGCACAGAACAGGCCTTTCGGCCCACGATGTTGTGCCGAACATTTGTCCTAGCTTAAGCACCCATCCATGTACCTATCCAATTGTCGCTTAAAGGTCGCCAATGATTCTGACTCTGCCACTGCCACAGGCAGCGCATTCCGTGCCCCCACCACTCTCTGGGTATAGAACCTACCCCGGACATCCCCCCTATACCTTCCACCCTAAATTTATGTCCCCTTGTAACACTCTGTTGTACCCGGGGAAAAAGTTTCTGACTGTCTACTCTATCTATTCCACTGATCATCTTATAAACCTCTATCAAGTCACCCCTCATCCTTCGCCGGTCCAATGAGAAAAGGCCTAACATCCTGGCAAATCTTCTCTGCACCCTCTGCAAATCTTCCACATCTTTCCGAAAGTGAGGCGACCAGAACTGCACACAGTACTCCAAATGTGGCCTAACCAAGGTCCTGAACAGCTGCAACATCACTTCACGACTCTTGAATTCAATCCCTCTGCTAATGAACGCTAATGCACCATAGGCCTTCTTAAAAGCTCTACCCACCTGAGTGGCAACTTTCAAAGCTCTATGAACGTCGACCCCAAGATCCCTCTGCTCCTCCACCTTACTAAGAACCCTAACATTAACCCTGTATTCCGCATTCTCATTTGTCCTTATAAAATGGACAACCTCACACTTGACAGGATTGAACTCCATCTGCCACTCCTCAGCCCAGCTCTGCATCATATCTAAGTCCCTTTGCAGCCGACAACAGCCCTCTTCACTATCCACAACTCCACCAATCTTGGTATAATCTGCAAATTTACTGACCCACCCTTCGATTCCCTCTTCCAAGTCAGTAATAAAAATTACAAACAGCAGAGGACCCAGAACTGATCCCTGCGGAACTCCACTTGTAAATGGGCTCCAGGCTGAATATTTACCATCTACCACCACTCTCTGACTTCGACCGGTTAGCCAGTTTTCTATCCAACTGGCCAAATTTCCCTATATCCCATGCCTCCTGACTTTCCGCAAAAGCCTACCATGGGGAACCTTATCAAATGCCTTACTAAAATCCATGTACACTACACCCACTGCTCTACCCTCATCCACATGCTTGGTCACCTCCTCAAAGAATTCAATAAGATTTGTAAGGCAAGACCTACCCTTCACAAATCCGTGCTGGCTGTCCCTAATTAAGCAGTGTCTTTGCAGATACTCACAAATCCTATCCTCAGTATCCTTTCCATTGCTTTGCCTACCACCAAAATAAGACTAACTGGCCTGTAATTCCCGGGGTTATCCCTATTCCCTTTTTTGAACAGGGGCACAACATTCGCCACTCTCCAGTCCCCTGGTACCACCCCCGTTGACAGGGAAGACGAAAAGATCATTGCCAACTGTTCTGCAATTTCCTCTCTTGCTTCCCACATAATCCTAGGATATATCCCGTCAGGCCCGGGGGACTTGTCTATCCTCAAGTTGTTCAAAATATCCAACACATCTTCCTTCCTAACAAGTATCTCTTCTAGCTTACCAGTACTTAACGTACTTAAACCATTAGAGTAATAGTCGCATATTAACATAGCAGCTGGAAATGCTAAACAGGCAAAATGTTTAAAAGGAACACGGAGCCGGATCGACGGAGTGGAAGTGAAAATGGTAAAGGCAATAATAGCGTGAAAAACATTAAATATTACTGACTATATAAATTGTGGGGCTTTAATAAATTTCAGAGATACGAGGACAGACTTTTATAGTTTCACTACAACTTTCACTCGCATCATTGCTAATCAATCACAAGCTTTCTTTCAAAGCATCACAGCAGGCTAAATGTTAATACACTACGAATACCACATTTGATCCTGATTTCCCTACGCCCTTTACAGGAGCATTAATTATCCGAAACCCTCGCTGCATTAAACTAAATTTCACTTCATCTATTTTTGAGTTGATTCCATTGCCAAGAATATTTAACCAGCACCTGAATGCGCGCAATTCTTCTTCAGTGGAAGCAGTTTCTGACTTCACAATTCTACCAAAATCCAACAGGGATTTAAACAGTTCAAGGCAATTGAAAATTATTATTCGGCACAGAAAAACAGTCCGAACTTCTCAATGTCAGTGAGCTGCATCATCCCGATTGTTGTGAATCAGTCATGCACCCTCGCTCATGACTCGCTCATGATTTTTCAAAAATGTGACATCTCAAACTGGATGCAATATTCCAATTATGAAGCGACTGTTTATTTCAGTGAAACACAATTACTTTGTGTTTGTTCCCTACAGCTATGCTGGGCTTTATTTGCTCTTCTGCTGACATGTCATGGTACTTTCCCTCGTTTGTGCACATATAGACGGAGGATCCTCTGCTCCTGCCCCGTTTGGATTTACTATTATTTACCATAATATGTTCTTCTGAGTTCAATACAAAACAAAGAAGCACGTCACACTTCTATGAGACTGAAATCAATATGATACAAGGATATCAATGAATAAAAACAAAAAAAAACACTCAAAAATATAAAGCAAAGGTTGATCTCAACGAGAGAAAGCAGAGATAAGAAGAACTGGAAATCATGCTGCTTTCTATTTGACGTCCTTTACCGCAACATCTCTGCAAATTTTAAAGTTATAGCATGCTATAATTTTACCTTAAATTGGCATTGATATTTTCTCCAATTTGTCTCAAAGGCCGGGGACAGGTTGAAACAATAAGGACTCCAAACACAAAACTTCACTTATATGAAAATGCAAACTTCATTCTGAAAAGTCACATTGCCAGTAAGAAATATTTGCGCATTACGGAACTGTGAACGAGATGAACCTGAATTTAAAAAAAAAAACAAAGAGAATTGTTTCTGATGGTGCAACAGGTGAGGCAGGACCAAAGCAGAGAGAATGGGGTTAGTTTTTCTTCTAGTGTATTTTATGTCCTGAATTGCCCTTACACACAACGTACCTTTTTAATTCCTATCACCAATCATACATTTCATCTTTACTTTCAGCTATTAACCATCACCAGAAATTTGATTGATTTATGTGCAAAGCCTCTTAAGGTCAATTCGCACTACCAAAGGTGAGGTACAAGTAGGAAGAGCGAGGGGGGGGGGGGGGGGGGGGGGGCTTGGAGTCGTGAGATTTTACTAAGAATATTTCTGATGGTTCGTCCAGTAAGGCTATGTGCATGAAATTCAGAAATAAGAACGGTTCATTAGCTTCAGGCAATTGCAATAGTATCCCTAGAAGTCAGAGTTAAAATGAGGAACAAGTATGTCGGAAGTTGTAAATTTTATGTTGCAGTAATAGCAAATGTTGCCTTCAAATCATAATAGCCATGATTCTAAGGACTTGGATGGAGAAGAATCTGTTACGTATGCTCAAGAAAATGTTCTTCATTAATATGTACAAGTAACTACTACAGAAAGAGCAAAAGGCAACGTTTTCTTATGATAGAAGGCAGGACAAGTGACTGACGTATTTGTTGGCGAGCACTTTGGAGCTAGTGATCATAATTCGATTAGTACTAAAACATTAGTGGAAAGTGAGGACTGCAGATGCTGGAGATCAAAGCTTAAAATGTGTTGCTGGAAAAGCGCGGCAGGTCAGGCAGCATCAAAGGAGCATGAGAATCGACGTTTCGGGCATAAGCTTTGGAGAGGGTGCAGAGAAGATTTACCAGGATGTTGCCTGGAATGGACAATAGGTCGTACGAGGATAGGTTGAGCGTGCTCGGCCTTTTCTCATTGGAACGGAGAAGGATGAGGGGTGACTTGATAGAGGTTTATAAGATGATCAGGGAATAGATAAAGTAGACAATCAGAAACTTTTTTCCCCGGGTACAACAGAGTGTTACAAGGGGACTTAAATTTAAAGTGAAGGGTGGAAGGTATAGGGGAGATGTCAGGAGTAGGTTCTATACCAAGAGAGTGGTGGGGGCATGGAATGCGCTGCCTGTGGGAGTGGCAGTGTCAGAATCATTGGCGAACTTTAATAGACAATTGGATAGGTACATGGATGGGTGCTTAAGCTAGGACAAATGTTCGGCACAACATCGTGGCCGAAGGGCCTGTTCTGTGCTGTATTGTTCTATGTTCTATATGTTCTATGTTCTATGTTCTATGCCCGAAACGTCGATTCTCCTGCTCCTTTGTTGCTGCCTGACTTGCTGCACTTTTTCAGCAACACATGTTTAAGCTCTAAAACGTTCGTGGAAAGAATAAGCCTTTGTATAAATTTTAAAGTCTTTTATTGGAGAAGTGCAAATTTTGATAGCGTCAGACAAGAATTTTCAAGATTTGATCAGAGTGAAAGTGTTTGCAGGTAAAGTGACTGCTGGTAATTGGGAGGGTACCTAAACTGAAATAATGAGCGTTCAGAGAGACATCATCTTCTGGTTCATGAAACTGGGGCTTGTCAGAATAGGAACAATGGAGCAATGAATATATTGAGACTCAGGTTAAGAATAAGAAGATGTCATATATTAGCGAAATCCAACTGCAATCAAGTGAAACTGTTAAAGACTATAAGAGGTGTTGGGATATTCTTAAGCCGGTAATCAGGAGTGTAAGACAATGATATGAGATATTCATCAGATAAAATGCTAAGCGTGATCAAAGAGATTCCACAAGTACATTAAGTGCAAAAGAGTAACTGTGGAGTAAATAGGACTCCTCACAATCAATCATCTGTGTGTGGAACCGCAGGAGATTGGAGAGATACTAAGCTCATATTTCGTGTCAATTTACATTGTGGAAACGAAATGGGGGTGGGAGAACTTGGGCAAATAAATAAGAATGTCTTGAAAAGTCCGTGCTGCAGAATAGGAAGTGCTGGATGTCTTAAACAACGTTAAGTTCTATTAGGGCAGAGAAGGAGATGTTGTGGATGCAGATTTGAGTAAAGCCTTTGACAAGGTTTCACGTTGTAGTAAAGTTACATCACATGAATTCACCGAGAGTTTTCCAATTCGATGCAACATTGGCTAATTAGACAGAGGGTGTTGGTCGAGTGTTGTTTCTCGGACTGGAGGCCAGGGACCAGTGGTGTTCCGCAGGGATGCACTGTTGTTTGTCATTTATATAAATAAATTGGATGTTAAATCAAAAAGGGTGATTAGTAAGTTTGTGAATTTACCAAAATTATTGGAATAGTTGACAGCGAAGGTTCTGAAGGGATTTGATCAATTGAGTCAATGGACGGAAGAAATGAATTTGGGTGAATGTCAGGTCTTGTGTTTTGGTAAAACAAACAAAGACGGCGCTTATTCAGTTTATGGTAGGGAATCGGTTTGTGTTTTCTAGCGGAGAGACCTGTCAGCTCAGGGATATCATTGCGTCAGAGGTGAAAAGAGTGAAAGGGACGACGTTTCTTAAACTTGCCTTCATTGCTCATATTATTGAATAAAGGAATTAAGACGTTATGTTTAGGTTGAACAGAAGGTTGTTGAGGCAACCTATGGAAAACTCAGCACAGTTCTGATTGCCGTGCGAGACAAAGGACATAATTACATTGAATAGGTCTAAAAACAAGGTTTGCCATTATTTTGTCAGGACTGCAGGTTTTGCGTAATAACGATAGGCTGGTCTTTTGCCCGAAACGTCGATTTTACTGCTCCTCGGATGCTGCCTGAACTGCTGTGCTCTTCGAGCAGCACTAATCCAGAATCTGGTTTCCAGCATCTGCAGTCATTGTTTTTACCTGGTACAGTTTCCAGCGGTGGCATTGGAGATTGAAGGGTGATCTTAAAGATTTTTATAAAATTATGAGAGGAATAACTGAGTCTTTTCCATCGGGCAGGTAAATTCAGAATTACAAGGCATATTTTTTAACGTGAGAGGGAAGAAACAATTAATAGAGCCCAGAGGGGCAACATTACTACACAGAGTTGTGGTCATGTGTGGAATGAATTGCCAGAAAGAAAAGGTGTACATGCAGCTACAAATGTAATATTTATAGCACATTTGTGTAATTACATGAATGCACAAGACTTAGATGGATACCTGGCGAACTCAGACATATCGGAGTACGTTATATGGGAAACTTGGTTAGTCTGGCTTGGTGCTGTGTGACTCTGTTGCACGATGCGATTTAATATGTGCTTACATTCTAGAGAAATTGCTTGAAAGAATTTGTCAGATAACATCTGGTGTTGTGCTGCAGTTATTACTGTTGTTCAAATGAGGTATCACGGAGGGAAATAATGAGGTTGAATTAATGTATCTCGTGGACACCTGTGAGGAAGGAGATAAACTCTGCACTTGCTTTTCTTTACAGACAGGAAAAGGCAATTCTTCTGAAGAATTCAAATTCTGTCATAAAGTAATTAAAGATAATCTGCTGTTGGAAGTTGCATTATTTTGTGAATTGGAGTGGCACAATGGGATTGACCAACAACCGCAGTCAGCATTTTGAGGACAGAAAGAGACAGAAACTTGCCAGGAGAAAGAAAAATGTTCAGAACCCAGGTAAAGATTCTAGAAGAGGCTCTTGGGGCTGAATGGAGGAGGTGTGTTTGAGAAGGGATTTATAGATTTTGGGGGATGAAAGTCGAAATAATACGTCAGAGAAACTAGAATGACCTGTTTTGAATTTTAATGGTATTCTGACAGTTAATCCTTTTTTTCTGATGGTGCTACGGTCGACCTGGACACTTTCAGGCATCTTCTAACAACTGACTTGATATTTCTGGATCCTGGCATTGTGGATATTTTAATGACGAGAAAGAGAGGAGACCAATTCTGGGTCTCATAGAGGGAGTAGAGGGAATAATGTGAGTGGGAGGGGAAGGCATTGCCAGTGCTATTATCATACAAAGAAAAAAAAGGGACCAGGAGAGAGTAGCTGAACTCTGCTCAATGACGGTGCAAGCACCTTGGAACAACTACAAGGATATTACTCTTGATTATGGCAATTTGAAACAAGTACAGCAAATATTGCCTAGCAGCATCTGTGAAAAGAGCAAAAGGCTTTTCAGGGGATTCACATTGCTGTTCGTCACGACTCGAGCAAAATTTCATGGCCAGTTTTGTTAAAAGTCACAACCGGCGAAGAAGCTGAGATGTGCTGGTTTAACTTTGACATGGTCACAACGGATGAATTTTATAATATTCATCGAAGCTACTCATGTACTTTGACATAAACAAAATCCTAAGTGGAGAGATTCAAATATGCAACTCTGGTAAAGGAGGACACAGATGGTTGAGATACAATCTAGAACATAGAACTGTACAGCACAGTACAGGTCGTTCGGCCCTCGATGCTTTGCCACCTTTCATCCTACTCTACAATCAAACTAAACTACACATCCGTGATTTTACTGTCTTCCATGTACCTCTCCAAGAGTCGCTTAAATCCCAAACATATCTGACTCCTCTGCCAATTCTGGCAGTGGCACCCAACACTCTCCATGTAAAGAACCTACCTCTGACTTCTCTCCAAAACCTTCCTCCCAACAACCTAAATTATGCATCGTAGTGATGGACATTTCCACCATGGGAAAATGTCCCTGGCTATTCAGTCAATATGTGCAGCTCAACATGTTTACTTTGAAAAAGTCACCTCTCATTGTTCTTCGCACCAATGAGAAAATCAATAGGTCCCTCAACCTTTCTTCTTGTGATATATCGTCAAGTCCATTCATCATCCTAGTAAATCTCCCCTGCCCCCTCTCTGAAGCGTCCACATCTTTGCTGTAATGAGGTGACTAGAACTGAATACAATATTCCAAGTGTGGTCGAAACAGGGCTTCACAGAGTTCCAGCATAACCTCACGGCTATGAAGCTCAATCGCCCGGTAATGAAAGTCAATACACCATACGGTTTCTAAATATCTCCAACAACGTGGCTGGCAACTTTGAGGTATGCAGGTATGTGAGCTCCAAGTTCCTCGTTTTACTCCACAGTGCCAAGAATTCTGCTTTTCACCCTGTATTTTGCATTCAAATTCGACTTCCAAAATGAATTCCTTCACATTGTTCCAAGTTGAGCTCTATCTGCAACCTTTCAACCCAGTTCTGCAATCTGTTAAGTCCCATTATAACCTACAGCAGCCCTCTACTCTATGCACAATCCCACCAAATATTCCGTCATCAGTAAATTTAGTAGCCCACCAGTTCACCTGCTCTTCCAAATCATTTAGAAAAACACAAAAACAAGACCTCCCAGAACGGATTTCCGTGGAACACCACTTATCAGCGTGCTCCAGGCTCCATCTACCACAACCCTGTGTCTTCTAATTGGCCTGCCAATCCAGAGAACCAGATTTCCCGGTATTCCATGCTTCCTTACTTTCTGAATAACCCTACCATGGGAAACCTTATTGAACACCTTGTTAAACTCCACATATATCACATCCAATGCTCCACCTTCATCCATGTGTTTGGTCACATCCTCAAAGAATTCAGTAAGGCGTATGAGGTATGACCTCCCATTCTCAATGCTATACTGACAATCTCTAATCAAAATAGGTTTTCTAATTAATCTTAAAACCTATCTCTTAGAATCCTTTCTAATAGTTTGCAAACGTGATGTGAATGGCCTGGTAATTTCTTTGTGTAAGAGGCACATGGGTCATAAACGCTTCCCTTGTTACTGAACAGCAGTTGCAGCGTGAACCAGGGCTTTGTAAAGCTGCAAAATAAACTCGTAGCTCCTAAACTCAATCCCTCTGCGAATGAAAGCCAACACACCATATCGAACACAGAACATAGAACATAGAAGAATACAGCGCAGTACAGGCCCTTCGGCCCTAGATGTTGCGCCGATCCAAGCCCACCTAACCTGCACTAGCCCACTATCCTCCATATGCCTATCCAATGCCCGCTTAAATGCCCATAATGAGGGAGAGTCCACCACTGCTACTGGCAGGGCATTCCATGAACTCACGACTCGCTGAGTAAAGAACCTACCCCTAACATCTCTCCAAAACTAACCCCCTTAATTTAAAGCTATGCCCCCTTGTAATAGCTGACTCCATACGTGGAAAAAGATTCTCACTATCGACCCTATCTAAACCCCTAATCATCTTGTACACCTCGATCAAGTCACCCCAAAACCTTCTTTTCTCCAATAAAAACAACCCCAAGTGCCTCAGCCTTTCCTCATACGATCTTCCTACCATACCAGGCAACATCCTGGTAAACCTCCTCTGCACCCGTTCCAGTGCCTTCACATCCTTCCTATAGTATGGCGACCAAAACTGCACACAATACTCCAGCTGCGGCCGCACCAGAGTCTTATACAACTGCAACATGACCTCAGTACTCCGGAACTCAATTCCTCTACCAATAAAAGCCAGTACGCCATATGCCTTCTTCACCGCACTATTTACCTGGGTGGCAACTTTCAAAGATCTGTGTACATGGACACCAAGATCCCTCTGCTCATCCACACTACCAAGTATCCGACCGTTAGCCCAGTGCCCCATCTTTTTGTTACTCTTACCAAAGTGAATCACCTCACACTTAGCAACATTGAACTCCATTTGCCACCTTTCTGCCCAGATCTGCAGCTTATCTATATCCCGCTATAACCTGCCACGTCCTTCCTCACTGTCTACAACTCCTCCGACTTTCGTATCATCCGCAAACTTGCTCACCCAACCTTCTAACCCCTCCTCCAGGTCATTTATAAAAATGACAAACAGCAATGGTCCCAAAACAGATCCTTGTGCAACACCGCTAGTGACGGCACTCCAAGATGAACCTTTGCTATCAACGACTACCCTCTGTCTTCTTCCGGCCAGCTAACTCCTAATCCAAACCTCCAACTCACCCTCAATGCCATACCTCCGTATTTTTTGCAGTAGTCTACCATGGGAAACCTTATCAAACGCCTTACTAAAATCCATATACACCACTTCTACCGCTTTCCCCTCGTCCACCTCCTTAGTCACCTTCTCAAAGAATTCAATAAGGTTTTTGAGGCACGGCCTGCCCTTCACATAACCATGCTGACTGTCCTTGATCACATTATTCCTATCCTGACGTTCATAAATCCTATCCCTTACAATTCTCTCTAAGATTTTGCCCACAACAGAAGTGAGACTCAGCGGCCTATAGTTACTAGGGTTATCCCTACTCCCCTTCGTGAACAAGGGAACCACATTTGCTAGCCTCCAATCTTCTGGCACTACTCCTCTAGACAATGAGGACATAAAAATCAAGGCCAATGGCTCTGCAATCTCCTCCCTTGCTTCCCAGAGAATCCTAGGATAAATGCCATCAGGCCCAGGGGACTTATCTATTTTCACCCTTTCCAGAATTTCCAACACCTCTTCTCTGAATACCTCAAAGCCACCCATTCTACTTAATTGTGACTCAGTATTCTCATTGATAACAATGTCCTGTTCCTGATTGAATACTGACGAAAAGTATTCATTCAGTGTCTCCCCAATCTCTTTAGCCTCCACACGCAACTTCCCACTACTATCCTTGACTGAACCTATTCCTACCCGAGTCATTCTTTTATTCCTGACGTACCTATAGAAAGCCTTCGGGTTTTCCCTAATCCTACCAACTAAGGACCTTTCATGTCCCCTCCTTGCTGCTCTTAACTCTCTCTTCAGGTCCTTCCTGGCTACCTTATAACTCTCAATCGCCCCAATTGAACCTTCACGCCTCATCCCAAATCCTTATTAAACCACGGCTCCCTCACACGACCCTTTCCTCCCTGCCTGACGGGTACATACTTATCAAGGACACTCAATAGTTGCTCCTTGAACAAGCTCCACATATCAATTACGCCCTTTCCTTGAAGCTTACTTTTCCAAGCCACACATTCTAAGTCATGCCTCACCGCATCATAATTTCCCTGCCCCCAGCTATAACTCTTGCCCTGTAGTGCACACTTATCCCTCTGCATCACTAGAGTAAAAGTCACCGAATTGTGGTCAACGTCCCCAAAGTGCTCACCTACCTCTAATTCTAACACGTGGCCTGGTTCATTACCCAGAACCAAATCCAGAATGTCCTCACCTCTTGTTGGCCTGTCTACATATTGTGTCGGGAAACCCTCCTGCACACATTGGACAAACACTCACCCATCTAACGAACTTGAGCTATAGCTTTCCCAATCAATATCAGGAAAGTTAAAGTCCCCCATAACAACCACCCTATTACTTTCACTCTTCACTTGAATCATCCTCGCAATCCTTTCTTCTACGTTTCTAGGACTATTAGGAGACCTGTAAAAACTCCTAACAGGGTGAGCTCACCTTTCCTATTCCTAACCTCAGCCCAAACTACCTCAGATGGCGAGTCTTCATCCATCGTTCTTTCCACAGCTGTAATACTATCTTTGACAAGCAATGCCACACCTCCCCCTCTTTTACCCCCACCTCTGACCCTACTAAAACATTTAAACCCTGGGACCTACAACAGCCAATCCTGTCCCTGTTCTACCCATGTCTCCGTAATAGCCACAACATCGAAGTCCCAGGTACCAACCCACGCTGCAAGTTCACCTACCTTATTTCGTATACTTCTTGCATTGAAGTATACACACTTCAAGCCACTTTCCTGTTTACAGGCACCCTCCTTTGAAATTGATGCCATGTTCCTAACCTCCCTACACTCCAGGTCCTGCACCCTGAAGCTACAGTCTGGGTTCCCATGCCCCTGCAGAGTTAGTTTAACCTCCCCCTCCCCAAGAGCACTAGAAAACCTCCCACCAAGGATACTGGTGCCCCTCAGGTTCAGGTGCAGACCATCCTGTTTATAGAGGTCCCACCTTCCCCAGAAAGAACCGCCAGTTATCCAAATACTGGAATCCCTCCCTCCTGCACCATCCCTGTAGCCACGCATTGAACTTTTCTCTCTCCCTTTTCTTCGACTCTCTATCACGTGGCACGGGTAACAAACCAGAGACAACAACTCTGTTCGTTCTAACTTTGAGCTTTCAACCTAGCTCCCTGAAAGCCTGCCTAACATCCTCCGCGCTCCTCCTACCTATGTCATTGGTGCCAATGTGGACCACGACTTCGGGCTGCTCCCCCTTCCCCTTAAGGACCTGGAAAACACGATCAGAGACATCACGTACTCTTGCACCTGGGAGGCAACATACCAAACGTTCCCACAAAACCGCCTATCTTACGAAAGGATATTATAACAGGTCAGTTAAAAATCGGGGTAACATAAAGCAAAGTCAATCGGCAATGAATATTATGTCTTAGTTTATTGTCTCGCGAATATTCTCCACCAGTCACTTCATTCAGCTGCTCTGTTATTTTATTCGTGTCTCCTTTTTATGATCACGGTGAATCATATGCAAACCTGCAGTGTTCTGGCATTAGTCTCACATACAAGGAATAAATATTAAGAAGACTGAATAATTTATAGTCCATCCCTCAGCAACATTCATCCATTTCACCCCGGGCGAGTACAAGTTTCCATTTATTTTGAAGTGAAAATTGATGTAACGAAGCGGTTAACTAAACTTGTTTGTTCAGTGACTGTGATTAATGCCAGTCTCCATTGATTCGAATTATCCAAGTGGAGCGTTTTCTTATTTTAATGATAAATGGGCTGCGTTCAATGAGTAATCCCGTAATATGAGCAGGAGCATCATCGACACCACGAACAGGGATCAGCAGCTCCAGAGAGAGGGCGAGAAGTCAGAATCTGAGGACAATAGACTGGAATGTTCAAACAATGGATAAGATTCTGAGAACAATTCAATGCAATGCTGCAACAATGGACCGGGGTCTATCCTGGTACATTTGGTCTCTTTCTACATATTATGACCAAAGTTTTTCACCAACCCGGATCCGATATGCACTTTACGTTTGCCAATATTTTTATTATCCTATCCTGGCGATCGTTGGTGTCCCTGGTAAGGCTGACTGTTAAATTATTATTTATGTGAAAAAGAATGATGCTTGTTCTGTTCTTTTCGTTTCCTTCAGTCTCCTTGTTGCTGTATTGTTCCTGCTGAGACACTGATAATCAGATATTCACTCGACACATCGCAGGTAACTGCATCAGTAAATATGTTCATTCACTCTTCTTCTCTGCCTCCTGAAAAGTCCTCATGGCACTCGAGGTTGACCTATTCAGAGTCAGCTGTGATCGAGGTTTCAGTGCATCACTGTTATTGTGATGTAAATATTGGGAGCAGGGAGATTAATGCCTTCTGTGCTGGACGCAAACTCTATTTCGTTCCTCAGACTCTATCCCAGCCGTTCAATTTCTGAAGCTGAAACAGATGAAGTGCACTGATGCCTTTGGCCATGAGGTGATTGCAGAAACCATGCCCTGACCATTTCAAATTGTAACAACTATTAACACCCCCAGCATATACTTTACTGGCTCATCCCGTCCACTATTTGCTCCTTCGTCTATGAAATATTGTCTTTATGATGCCAATAATCTCCTGCTGAACCACACAGCTTTACATTTGCACACGCAAGTATCAGTTCACTCTCCATGGATTGAATCCGAACTAAAACCAAAATCTCACTCATCTCTCAATCTTGTGCACACTGGTCTATCTTGTTATTTCGTCTGACAATGCTTTTATTTTATTACTCACAAGCATGTCATGACCGATCTCCATGAAATGTCCCCCTCGGTCTCTCTTTCTTGATTACACAAATGCTTGCCTGTTGATCATGTTAAAACTGATTTCGTCTCTCTATATTCTGTCTCAATGATCTTCATATCTATCATTCCCACTTACCCCTGCCCCCCTCCCCACCCCCCATGCACACATGAAACACCTTTCCTTGTACTGGTGTAATTTGTGGGATTTCCATTTGCTGTCACTCACAGTATGTGCTGCAAACTTCCCCGTGCGTGGCAGTTATCAAGAGCAGGTCTCAGAGCAATATCACTGGCAATGGTTTGCGATGAACCCCTTGTTTGGCAGATAGTCCAGTTTACTGAATAATGTACAAGTGTAGCCTGAACAGCTGTCTATGGTGGGCTGTCATCTCGTCCCAGTTTATAGTCTGTGCTGGTTCTGTCAGTCCGATTCGGAATTATATTCAACAAGGTAGTTCAACCGATCTGACACTGTTTTTATTCAATGTTTTCATTCTTGTGATTGAACCCGCTAATGTGTCATTACTCCAGTTAATACCATTGCCCGTCTTTTCCCCAATATTTCTACCATGCATTCGCAGTGAATTAGTTGTCTGTTTCAAAAGTTAAGAAAACTCTTTCTGTCCCTCTGTGTATTTTAATGGTCTTTCATTTTGGCCCTGTAGTGTATCGAGTGCTCACATTGTGAAGCTCTGAAACAATGAAAAGGTGTGTGATTGTTCACTTCCCGGTGTGTCTCATGTGGTGCACTTTGCTGGACGGGGGTTTTTAGCAGCTTTGACTCACATTTTTGAAACTTGGTCTGTGCCTATCCACTGGACACCTTTGTGTGTCCCTCTCAGGTGATCATGCGGTCAGTAACACGAGGAAGCACCTCGAGTATTATTGTGAAGGACCAGACATCTAACTTGTAGCTGAGGGGCTTCTGACTGACGCCTGCTATTGAAAGATGAGTGGAGGTGCTGGGGAAAGTTTGCTGGAGGTTGTGCTGTGAGCTGTCTCAGAAATTCAGGAGGACCTGAGGATTTGGTGACCTAATTCTGGATGGAACATGGAGACAGTAGATATTATGTCTGGATCTGCAACACGAAAAGCAAATAAAGCAGAGGCTGCAGAGAGGAGAAGCTCTGAAACAACGGAGTGAATGTGTGTGTGTGTGTGTGTGGGGGGGGGGGGGGGGGGGGGGGGGCAAGTGATTTACTATTTCCACCGTAGTGTTTCCAAGACCAGATTCCCAAGTACACATAACTCAGAAGCTGATTGCGAGTATACCTTGATTGAATAAGAAGCTTGTCACAGAGTGGTGTCACCTCCTTCAACACTAAATGCAACTTTATACCATGGGGAGGGCGGTGCTGCCAGTGGCTGTTACGGTCATACTTTCATTTAACTTCTATGATCCTGAACTTTGCAAGCAGGAGAGTGCGACATATCTCTCAAGTTCCAGTATGTTGACTTCAGTGTATACATTAGGTGGCGGACGATCTTTATGGAAATAAAGATATTTTTCCCTCAGCAGGGATCTAACTGGTATATCCCTGTTTTTCGAGTATAGCGAAATTCTCGATGAGGTACATGGCTGTGCGGGGTCCCCATGTCAATGGGGAGATGTAGAGGTACTGAAGGAAATCCACTCCATTAATGTTGCATTGTGACCATGGACATTACATCGTATTGGTTAATACCCACTGTCCTGGCAGCAGCCACAGCTTCTTCAATTAGAAATAATCAGCCATTCCAGTCGTCTCGGGGTCTGCAAGCAGAAAGAAAGGACCGGCCCTCGGATGAAGAAGGTTACCTTTCCACACGGCTCAAAACATCCACCTCCTCACCAACCCACACCCACAACACCACCACCACCCCCATCGCCAATCAACCACATCAAAATATCCGTTTGTGTACTGGGAGCAATGGGGTCACTGGGAACATCTGGGAGCAGACCATCAGGGAGATGGAGCAACACTTCCATGTCTGAATGGGTCCAAGTGAACCCTCCAGTACACACGGTATGACAACTGCCTGTAATCTCTCTCTATTTCAGTAACATACTGTATACAGTTTTTCCTTCACCGTATTTGTATGTTCACTTTCAGTCACGTTATATACCACGCACTAAACTATTATCCATTGACTGCACCTGTCTTTAATCATTTGCAGTCTCTCCACGTTCTCTTCCTAAATTGATTTTTTCCCATACAGTAGAGTCCTCTCATAGATATATGTGCTCAACTCCTCGAATCTTTGATATAGATTGTAAAAAGTTGATCACCCAGCATTGGACACTGTCTGACTCCACTGGTTACTTTCTGTCAACCAATTAAGACGGATTTATACCGAGTAGCTGCTTAATGTTTGATAGCCCTTCCTCCCCATTTCTGTGTAACACATTGAAATGGTTGAATAAGAATGAGGGGCATCATTCGGCAATTCTGATCCTCCATCCTGCTCCACCTTTCAGTACAGTCATGTTTGATGCCATCTCGGCCTCGGTTCCACTTTCCTGCCCGATTTCCATTACCCGTCATTTACTCAATGTCCAAGCATCCACTGCACTCTATGGTAGGTAATTACACAGACTTATAACTTTTTGAGAGAAGTAATTTCTCCTCACCCTGTTTAACGTCTGCCCTGGCTGATACCATTAGTATGATCGTTTGTTCTGAATTGTTGAGCATGAGGAAATACTCCACTCCACTCTACATTGTCAATCTCTTTAGAATCTTCCAAAATTTAATGACATCTCCTGTCACTAGTCTAAACTCCAGACTCTATAGGCCTAAACTGCTCATTCTCTCTTCATAAGATGTTCATGACGTTGTGTAAAAAATGGTCAAACTGTGGAAAGAATTAAACGCAGTGCCAGGTTCCATTAAGAAATTGTGTTTCCTGTGTGCTTCGAAGTTTTCAAGCATTGTGCAAACTGCCCCAAAATTGAAACAAGTGAACCAAAAGACTTCGCATTCAGCAGACGCAAGCAGCATTTTGACCCGTACAACAGTTTGAATGCAGCCAATTAATTTAAAAAGATACTTGAAGACAAAAGACCACATAAATTCAAATGTGTTTGTATCGACTACCACGAACCAAACCAATTGGAAAGGCATTGAGTGTAATCATCTGTCTAAAAGATGCCAGCATTTTAAATTAGACAGAGAGTCAACTGCTCTCTGAAGAAGGGATGAGACTGAAGTGTCATCAGAGAAAGAAATATCTTATTCTCAGAAGAAATATCCACATGGAAGCTCTCTTAAAAGTATTATTCTTCTATAAGGTAGAAGGCGCGTTTACCTGATACCCTTGACACTAGGATATGGCAGACTGAGAAGCGTTTTGGACACGGAAAGAAAGGAGAGACAGAGGAGAAAGAGTGGAGAGGGCAGAAAAACATTCAGGACGATCCATTCTTTGTGAACTTTGAGGGACTAAGTTTTAGTTTATTATGTTGTTATGAATTAGATTATATCAATTGAATTGTGTTTATCTGAACAGTATTCACTTCAGTAGAATTTTGTTCAGTTTGGGAATAGTTAATATGAAGGGGGAAATTGATAGCAATTCTGTTAAATTATTCATTGCTGGATTTCGATAAATAAATTGTTAATTGTTACTGTCACATGAAATATCAGATAATCCATTTCATATAATTACTCTTTAATAACAGATCGAGGTTAACAGGTACGTTATACCACTTGTCACACTTATTTGGCAAATTAAGAGGTGAGGCGATTTTCTCTGAGTGTTTCAGTTTTAATTTCTCAGAGACATGTCTACCTTCTCTTCTGAACTGCCTCAAAGTAACGACATTACCCCTGAAGTCAGAGCACCAGGAGTGTAGTCTCATTAGTTCCTGACACAGTTACAGCAACACTTCTCGACCTTCATGATCTATTATTTTAGAAATAAATACTGAACTTGCACTTTCCTTCCTCATTACCTGCTCTTCCGGCATGCACGTTTTCAGCGTTTGCGCACGAGGTCATATTGAGCCCTCTGCAGTTAAGTATTCTGGAGTTTCGCTCCATTCAGATACTAAGTTGACTTTGAATTCCTTTGACTAAAGTAGATATCCCCTTGCTTACTTATGTTAAATTTCATCTGCCAAATGTTGTATCAATCACCCAAACTATCCATATCCATTTATGTTTGAATTTCTTACATTTTAATTGCAATCTGTTTTTCCAACACCTCTTGCGTTCCCTGATAATTTAGCTACCATATTTCTATCCCCACTTCCAAGTAATAATCGAGCTTGCAAATAATTGGCCCTGAGGACCAAATTCTATGACACTCCACAAGTTGCCACCCATAAAACGACTCATTTATACTGTTTGTCTGCATTGTGTTGGTCATCTGACCTTCTCTTCCAGCAAATAAGTTCGTCTTATCCCCACGTGCTGTTATGGAACAAAGTAGGCATTTATGCAGCAACTTATTCAAGGGCCTCTCAAAGACCACAAATATTAGGTCACCAAAAAACCTGTTATCCACCTTGCCTGTCATATCTTTAAAGAACTCAAACAAAGAATTCAAAGACGATTTTGCCTTCGTACAACCATGCTGAATCTGATGGTCCTTCCTTGAATGTCCTCCTCATGTTCCTAAATTATTGCCTCGAAGGCAGGGATGTCCTGCCCCCGCTCCTGAGTAAGAGATTCAACGACTGCTTGCCCTGCTCACGTTAATGGACAAGAAGCTTGAGGACTTTTGGAATCTTGCTGTTTCTATGCAACAGTTTGAGGATCTGAAGTGGCTCCCCGTTTTCCCTCATGACAGACTCGACATGTTGAACAATCTCCTCATAAATCCCTGAAATGTGTTGAAGAATTAATTGGTCTCCTATCATTCCCGTATGCCAGAGGTCTGAGCAGAATTACCTCCCACATAAAGTTGCAATTAGTTTTGCATTCTTTCCAATTCCTGTAAAAGAGCTTCAGTGAGCTGAATGGGTTCTGCCTATTCCAGTGTAACACTCTCCAGTCACTTTATGGTTGCCTCCAGTTCCTGCGCTTTAGATTTGAGGGTGCTGAATGACCACATTGCTTTCTAAGAGGAGAAAGGATGTGATCCTGGATATTTCGAAAGTAATATCAAAATTAAAGAGAGTTATTACGGATTTAGGGAAGTGCAATCATAATTGACAAATCTTTTCTGGAGTGGTTCGAAAATGTTTATTGTGCAAATACTGAAAGTGATATAGTAGGATAATCGGGGGATTTTTTAAAAATTGAAGCGAAATATATCGAGAGGAACATATGCAAACGACAGTGCAACAGTAAGGTTTACATTCATTTCAAGAAAATTGGGAAAAAAGATGTAAAGGCATCTTGCTGTAGTTGTATAAATAGTTGGTGAGACTGTAGCTGGAATATTACGTAAAGTATAGGTCTCCCAATCTCAGTAAGAATTTACTGACAACAATGAGTATTCTCCTGATTAATTCTTCAGATGCCAAGATTGTCTGATGAAGAAAATAGGCCTCAGGGCTCCGGGGTTTCAGAGAATGAGAGAAATTGATGTGACACTATAACAATTCACACAGAGTGAATTGACTAACATAGGGCCAGGGAGAAATTACTAAACACGGACGGTTTTGGAGAAAATGTCGGGACTGAAAGTGATTGGGCATTGACAAAGGCAGCATAGATTTATGAAATTGAAGTTATATTTGAAAACCTGATGAGTAAATAATTTATGGAGTAGCAATGGATCGAATGCATTTGGATTTTCAGAAACATTTTTACTAAAACCAAAGCCTAGACTGCAAGATCAAATCTTATTGAATTGGGATTGAACGGGAGATCCAATAGGATGCAGTGCATAGGAGTGAAACTAAAGTTTGGAGTGGAGGCTTGGTGAGTGCCAGAATAGTAGTGTTTGGCCACAGCTTTTCACAATATGAATCAAGCAGTTGATTGAGAAAAACATAGGAGAAAGTAAGGACCGCAGATCCTGGAGAAAAGAGCTTAAAAATGTGTTACTGGAAAAGCGCAGCAGGTCAGGCAGCATCAAAGGAGCAGGACAATCGACGTTTCGGGCATAAGTTCTTCTTCAGGAAAACCATATGCAATATTTCCAAACCTGCTAATGTTGGATGAACGTGACGAGGTTGTGAGAAACCTTCAAGCTGATTGAGAAAAGTGGGGTGAATGGGCAAATGTGTGGCAGATGAAGAGCAATGTGGATAAATGTGAGGCTGTGCACTTTGTCGAAAAAATGTAGAATGGCAACCACCTACTTGAATTGAGAATCGTTGAAACTGGTGATCTTATTTTGTTTTGTTTTTTCTGCGTGGACCTTGAAGGCACAAATAGGGCAGTGTGTTTTGAAATCTGAAGTTAATAGTGGTAATGGCATTGGCAAGCTGATCAGTATACGTAAATCCACCAAATGTGTTGTCACATCGAAAATCTTCTGGATCTCCTTGTATACTAATCACTGAAAACAATATTGCTGGAGCAGAAAGCAGTTAGGAAGGTAAATGATGTGGTGAACTTCATTTCAGGTGATTTGAGTCCGGGGTAATAGAGTCTTCATAAGCTGTACAGGGCCTTGTTGAGACCTCATCTCGAACACAGTGGTTTATTGTGAGCAGCTCTGGGCTCCTTACGTGACAAAAGAAAACCCTGACATTGACTGAGTGCAGCAAAGCATGACTGGACAGATCTCTAGGATGCCATGCCATGCTTCTTGTGAGAATCAGAGTTTCGGTCGGCTGTCATGTATTAAATGAGGTTTTGGAAAAATGAGTGGGGACATCTGTGCAATATAGAAAAACCTGACATTGTGTGATCATTCACCAATGCAGAGTTTAGTGAATCTGGGGATTACTATATCACCATAACGTTCGGGAAACCAAAACACTGAGTGGAAGTAATGATTTGCAGACATGAGAGGGATTGAGAGAGAATAAGAATATGGTGTGGAGATAAAGGATCAGCCATCATTCTATTAATGGGGGAACACGCCTGATGGAGTGAAGGGACTGCATTGTGGAGATGTTAAGCCAAATATGAGCATGAAGGAGGCTCAATGATTAAAACGGGCTCGTCCCTTCCCGACGTTTCTGTGTTGTCTGTAGGAGAGCTTTGAAAGCTCGTTGACATCAGAAAGAACACATCCACATAGACAGCAGAAGTGTGTTGAATGTTGCCTTTTCCAAATTGCAGGCCAGAGCCATATGTTGTGTTCAGACTTTTTCCTTCAAGACCTCGGGAGCATTTTGATAAAATGGAGTTTCTTGCTTGGCCGTTTCGGAGACCATTGAATAGTTTATCACATATCTGTGTGTTCAGAGTCATTGCGAGGCCAGACCAGGAAGGTACAGGAGATTTGCTTCCTGAAAGAACATTGGGAAAGGAAATTGAAGTGTACAATTGATATTGGCTTCTGGGTCATTATTATTGATATCGGATTTTAGATCTAGATTTTCTTAACTTGTTCTCAACTGCTCACCAAATGCCAGAGCATTAGCATGGTCTGAATTAGTAATCCAGTGACATTTCGAAAACAACACCAACTCCTCCTGAAACCCTAGCGGAATCCACACTCAGCAGGTTATTTCTGTGCTGCTTGACATCTCTGTCAAAAAAAAAACTTTCAGCTGTATGACTCCAGTGATGTGACTGAGGGTGAGGTAACTGGTTAGATTGTAATTATTCTCCGCTTAGGAGACAGGACATACTTCAACAATTTTCCAAATTGCCAGCTGGTTGTCAGAGTTGGAGCTGGAATGAAACAGCTTCCCCAGGAACACAACTTGTTGTGCAGCATAACTCTTCAGTCCTATTGCAGGAATACTGTCAAGGTCCGTTGCCTTCACTGCAACTACTATGTTCAGCTGGTTTTTGATGCAGCGAATCGAATTTATTGAAGACTGGCATCTGTGATTCTGGAGACACCACCACTTCTGGCTGAGGATGGTACAGATATTTTACCTGCTTCTCTGCATTGATTTCTTGGGCTCTCGTATCATTAAGTATGAATATATTTGTGGAACGTCCTGCTCCAGTACATTGATTATTACTGTTAGGTGGCTGTTTGAAGGCGAAAAGTGAAGGTGTCGGGATGATTTTGGCGATATGTTCATCATTGCCAATGGCATTTTGAAGGCTGCAAAGAACATGGTACAATTTCTCCACTCCATACAAGTACAGGACAACGAAATGTCTCTATTGGTTGTGTCCAGTGTCTGTTCTCTGAGAAGGGCGTTGCAATCTCTCGATGTGACCATCGACGAATGGAACATCATATTCCTTTCTTATGAGGGCATCTTTTAGCGTTTACCAGTGTCTGTCCTGAGCAGATCATTATGGGCAGCATGGTGGCACAGTGGTTAGCACTGCTGCCTCACAGCGCCTGAGATCCGGGTACAATTCCCGCCTCAGGCAACTCCACTGCCTGCGTGGAGTTTGCACATTCCACCCGTGTCTCCAGAATCGCAAAGGCCAGCCTTCAATAAATTATTTAGGTGCTCCGGTTGCCTCCTACAGTCCAAACATGTGCAGGTTAGGTGAATTGGCCAAGTAAACTTCCGGTAGGATTACGTGAAGGAGTAGATTTAGGGGAATGGGTCTGGGTGGTTGCTCTTCCGAAGGTCGGTGTGGGCTTGTTAGGCCGAAGGGCCTGTTTCCACACTGTAACTAATCTAATCTAATTTATATGTGCAGGGCTTTTCCTTACAGCGTTTTTAGAATGGAACCTGGAGAAGTCCTGGATTGTCAGTTTATCCGTGTGCTTATGGTCGAGCGAGATGCAGAAATGTCTGTCCTGGATGGAGATACATGTGTCCAAGAATGAGATTAATTCAGAAGAGTAATCCATGGTTATTTTGATGATGGAATGAAACTTGTTGATTTTGTCATGATCGGTGTAGTGATTCCTCACCATGAGTCCAAACGAAGAAAATGTTTTCAATATATCTAGTATATAGCACTGGTCGGAGGTCCTGCACAAAGAAGAAGTGAACTTACGCATGAAAATGCTGGCGTATTAGGATATAAATTTGGTTCCCATAACTGTTCCGTGTATCTGGAGAAAGAACAATAAAGCTAGTGTGTTTGAAGATGAAGTGGATACGTTTAAAGATATCGTCTGGAAATTGGCAGTTGTCAGCATTGAGTACTGAGGCTGTTTCAGCAATGTTATCACCGTGAGAGATGTTGGTATAGAGCGCCGATGCATCTAGTTTGACAAGAAATGTTCCTGGTTCGACTGGTCTGTGGGTCTTTAGGTTCTGTAGGAAATTTGTAGTGTCACAACAGAAACGAGGTGTTCCTTATATAATGAGGTTCAAGTTCCGGGTGACAAAGTTATAGAGATTCTGACAGAACATCCCGTTGCTTGATGCAATGAAACGTCCAAGTGGGTTGGTTTTGTGTATCTTAGGAAGGCAATAGAATTCTCCCATGTGTGATGTTGAAGGTACGAGAGCGCATAGGAACTCTTCAGACCTGGGTCAAAGATCTACAAAATTCTGTTCAGTTGATGGGTGTATTTTTTGGTCTGGTCTGTAATATTCTTGGTTGTTCAATTGTCAGTAAATTTATTTGCAGTGGACTGTTCTGTTTTTTTTTATGACGATGGCTCCTTAGTAGTTTGCTTGTTTAACCACAATGTTGTGGTTGGTTCTGAGAACATGGATAGTATTTTGTTTTGCTTACATAAAGTTTGTGTTAAGTTGTGAACTCAGCTGTTGAATCTGGCATTAACCTATCTTCTGATGGCTTGGGCGTACATGTCGAAACAAGGTGTATGGCCTTCTGGACGGGTCAAATTCGAATTTTTCCTTGGTCTCTGAACTGTGGATCTCTCGCTGGATTGCTCTGTTTCATCAATAGTGTCATTGGGCTGATTGCTGATATCTTGGTGATTGAGGAAGAATTCCCAGAACTTCATTTATCTAACGAATTCGTCTGTGTCTGCTGGAAGCCCACTGTGTTCCCTTTTGGTAGTGGGATGGAATTTGAGCTCTTTGATGAGCACTTCAATTTCGTCCAAATGTAGAGTGTGGTTAAAAAAATTGACATCCCTATGATACTATTGGTTTCAACCGTATACGAGCGGAGGCTTTTTTTTTACTGCTGGCCCTGATGCGGTGTTTGTCAAGTCTTTTCTTCGGAGTGTGCGTGCAGGTGATGTGGTGCCGTGGCACCGTCTGCGTGACATTTTTTTCATAGTTGGTTGACTGTGTCTTGAGCGCAAACTGAAAATATGGACTCTGTGTCAAATTCGAAGTTGCGACATCTGCTGTCGAGCTCGTGTACGAGACGATTGACGAGTGCATAAGAGGTGTGACGGCATAGTATCTCAGTGTAAGTCCGTATTGTAGGGCGACTTGAGTGGGCTCGTGATCTATCGTCCTTTCAGGATCATTCCTGCTCCCTTGCCTATCTGTAGAAGTCTGATATCTGCTTCAATATGCATGATCTTCATGGAAACCCAATTGGTGTCGATGGGAGCCATGATGTGGAGATGACAATGTTGGACTGGGATGGACAAAAGCAAAAGTCATATGACACCAGGTTATAGTCCAACAGATTCATTTAAAATCACAAGGTTTCAGAGCACTATTCCTTCTTCAGGTGAAATAGGGGAAGCAATCTGGCACAGAATTTATAAGCATTGAGATAATAGCAAGTTAATTAAGAATATTAAGTAGCAAAAGCGAAAAGTGATTTGTGTGTCTGGAGTGTCGACAGGCTGTATGAGAAGTCTTTGCTGGAGATCAAAAGTCTCTGAGTAAATTGTCGACAGTTGAATAACAAGTGAAGAGATGATCTATGTTTTGATTAATAGTAATTACAGAAAATCGAAAATAGGTTGGTGCTGGCGATAATCTGCATTGCTGGAATAACGTGAGTGTAGAAGAGTCCGTGACAAGAGCCTAGCATGTAGTGCAACACGAACCCAAGACCACGATTCGGCTGCCTTCATGTGGTCGGAACTGTACTATGAGCTTCTGTTCAGCCAAACTGCGTTGTCTTGTATCTCCAAGTCCACCCTGGAGAACGCTTAACCGAAGGTCACAGGCTGAATGTCCTTGGACGCTGAAGTGTTCCCCAACTGGGATGGAACATTCCTGCCTGGGCGATTGCTGCACGTGTCCATTCATCCATTGTCAGAACGTCTGCACAATCTTGCTGCGATATAATGCCTCGGGGCATCCTTATATGCAACTTATGATGTAAACAATATTGGCCGAGTCACACGAGTACCTGCTGTGCACATGTGATGGTAATATCGGTGTCGATAATCTAACATGTTTTGCAGAGGTTGCCATGGCAGGGGTGATATGGTGTTTTGGTAAATTTTGCCCTGAAGCCAAATAGTTTTCACCAAACTATGGCCTTTTTGAGGTTTTTCTGTTGTTTGAATGTGAGAAGTGGAGGCATTTGGATGCTCTTGGCTAGATTTTTGTCACCATCCATGACATGTTGAGGCCACAACGAAACTGATGTAGTTTTTCCGTTGCAGGGAAGTACTAGAAGATGAAAGGTACTCTACCGGCTGTATACCATGTCTATCTCCTGAAGAGGTTGAAGCACTTTTTCACTGTGTCGTCAGAATTGGCGATCAATGAGTTGAACATCGTATCCTGTTCCTTTGTTGTACCTTCCAGTAGATGTCTGGTACGTTCCTCCTCGGCTCAACAAAGCTGGAAAAATGCAGCATCGTGAGGTTATCCGTGGGTACAGTGAGGTACTTAGATGTCTGTCCTTGATGAAGTTGCTTGTGTACAAGAATGCGACTGATTTTGAGGAGTAGTCTATGAGTAGTCTGATTGTGGGAATGCAATTTGTTGGTACCGTTGTGTAGTCCTTTGAGTGATTCATCGCCATGAGTACAGATGAAGAAAATGTGCCTCGTCGGACGAACATCACAGTGAAGAAATCTTGCTTAAACTTGTGCATGACATCGTTGGTGGCTTGGGTGCAGATTTATTTCTAATGGCTGTCCTTTCTTTCTGGATTAAGAACTGATTGTCAAAAGTGAAGATGTTGCGGTCAAGAATGAACCTTGAGTTACAAGATGTTTTCTGGGAACTGGTAGTGTTATGAAGTTCAAGGCATGAACTGTATCCTTAAGATAGAGTGAATGCTATTCTGAACTGAGAGAGTGCACATACCTGTGAAAATGACGGTGTGGCAAGCCTAGATTGCATTGGAAAATTTAAAATATCTAACATTTGGCTGTGAAATTGATATTTGTGTCTTGGTTCCTTTTATTGCGAAAATGCACATTCCACTAATCAGTTTAAGTTATGCCCCAGGAAACTTAAACCCAATCGAGTTTGAATTTATTGTTTTGCCAATATTGAAGCAAGGAGACCATCCAACGTCGAAGATATAAAAATGTGGACATTTGGAAAGTAGGAGACAGGGTAGCTGTCATCGACATCCATAAGCCCAGAGAAGTAACATTCTGCTCTCCAAGGAATTGCTAATTACGGTCTGTCAAAGGTATGTTTGCATATGCAACACACTCGCAGTAAAAACAAAAAGAAGACGACAAAGGCAATTCAGAACTTGAAGCGTGAAGTCACAGAAGACGACAGCGTTTTGAAATTAAGTTGATGTAATTTTAATAAGCATCTTATTGGAACAGCATATTGTCATAGAGTTGGAGGCAAGTAACAATAAGTTAGGAGAAAGTGGAGTTAGTGTTGCGAATAGTTTTTGTTTGTAGGTCACATTTAGAGTTACAAGATAATTTGATGTTATTTTCTTTAAATAGTGGGATGTGGAAGTTCTCTATTTTAAGATTACAATGGAAGGTGAGTTCTTCTAGGTCGAGACTGTAGTGCTGGAAAATCACAGCAGGTCGAGCAGCATACGACTCGTGAATTTCTCCTCATCCCTGCCATGAATGAGTTTGGAGGGATCTCTCTAGCTCATCTCGTCTCTTTCCTCCATTGCTCACAACAGATTTTAATTGTGATCAGTTTGTTGATATGGCCAAAAATATAGGTCTCAGACTGGGTCAGGATCCGTGATAGGAACAATTCAGGCAGATTTCTTTTTTCAGCTATTTATAATTGTTTATTAATGAAATTATCTTCCTTAAACAAAGGTAATCACAACAAGCTTGGAGTATACAACATCAGTATCCCGCTGATCAACTCCCCACAAGAGTGTTCAAATAAGATGACCTCTCAGTCCAAAGCTGAAAATGTGTTGCTGGAACAGCGCAGCAGGTCAGACAGCATCCAGGGAACAGGAGAATCGACGTTTCAGGCATTAGCCCTTCTTCAGGAATGAGGAACGGACCTCCCTCCGGATCCTCCGCTCCACGCTTGCAGCCATGCGCCGCCACTTTCATTTCCTGCAACTCGACCTACCCCAGCTCAGCACACTTTCCTCATTCCTGAAGAAGGGCTTATGCCCGAATCGTCGATTCTCCTGATCCCTGGATGCTGGCTGACCTACTGCGCTGTTCCAGCAATACATTTTCAGCTCTGACCTCTAGCATCTGCAGACCTCACTTTCTCCTCTCAGTCCAAAGGTAAACTGTAAATCCTTCATAATTCCAGGAAGTGCTGTATGTATGTACAATGTATATTTTTGTCAAGTAATGTGACAAAGAAAACACACACACGCGCAGCCTCGGGGTGTGTACTCACTCAGACTGTCTACAGCAGCAGTAATCCGTTTTCCCACAGGGTTGGTTAAAAAAAAACCAGATAAAATAGAAGAAGAGAGGTAGTCTTTATTGACACATGCACTAAATAAGTAGAGTGAAAAAGCTTATAAGTCGCCAAGCACAGCACCGACTTTGGTTGAAAGCACAGCTTGTTTATTTATAAGATCTTAGAAAGGAGAGAAATAAAACATTTAGCATTTCAAGCGTTCATTTCAACTGACCACTCTCGCACCTAGCTGCCAGTGCACAACAGGGCGTAGCTGGAAACTATGCTGGAAACTGGCCAAGTTGCGACGCCCCTAAGGGAGAGCAAGGGATCGCCAATCCACGCCAGAGAAACTGATGTAACTGGTTGAGAGATCGCCATGTCATATTGGCGGGCCGCTGTGGAAGATTGTCACGCCACACCAGTCGACCGTGGCATCAATTTGCAAGTATTTGCCAAATGATGTGAATCATCGTGAGAGGGCCGGGAATTAACGCCGGAGGCCAACAATCGATGTCAGAGCCCAGGTGTGTCAGACACTGTGAGACAATAATAATGAAAAAGCCCTGAGAGGAAGGAAAAGAGAATAAACAGAAGAAAAAAAGGAAACGAATGAGCGGAACTTATAAGTTTCAACTGGAGCATTCTAATCTGCCAGCTTTCTGTAACAAAACGGGCTTTTCTTTTCAATTAAACACATCTTCAAATTATTAGGGAAATGAGGAGATTTACTTATTTTTCTCATGGTGCTCTAATTCTTTGGAACTCTCTTCCAGAGAGAGCATTAAAGCAGAGAAATTGAATATTTTTGAAGCACAGCAGATAGTTTCCTGAATAAGAATGCAGGTTAGGATTACCTATCATCATCATTATGATCACGATAACTTCTGTGCCTTGAGGAGGGAAGAGTGTAATGTTACAAGGCACACTTTGTGGCCCATCATCTTCCTTTTAGTCTTCAGGGTAATCCTTCATTTGTAAAAGAATAGTTTAGCCATTAAAGATCCGAGCAAATTCCAAAACTCTTTTGGAGTACTCTTTCGGCTGAGTGATTATCGGGGCCTGGGCAGGAATGTACAATGTGTGAGATAATGCTGACAGTCGTAGAAAATGAAACTGCAGATGGCCATATCATCCAGGAATACAATAGAAAACGAAATAATAATGCAGATAAACGTTTGAAAATATTAACATGACAGAATAAAATTGCCCAACTCCCAGAGGACTATGAAATTACTCTGCCATTAGAGAGAGAACACTCATGATAGTTTACCCTAAGGATCACCACCAATCTGTTGAGAGTTAAGGTTGAAATATCGAGCCGTTCCTAAAATCTCTGTCAATGCTGGGAATTGAATCTAAGCCATTGGCCTCCCTCGGCAACACAAATGATCCATTCAGCGAACTGAGTTGGATAAACTACAATAAACAGAAATATTCAAACACGCGTTATATATCAGGCCAGACCACCGAAGACATCTCAGGACTGCAGCCCAGATCATAACTATTGTAGTTCATTTAAGCGTTGGAGAGTGAATGTTCATTGAGTGAGGCAGCCGGCACAACCACTCAGTTTTAAACAAAACATAATTCATATACATACAAAAAAAGAAACTGAACATAGTCAGACAGAACTATTTGAAACCTGCTTAACTCTATTGGAACTTAATGATGCTTTTACAATTACTTGCAACATTCCATGAACATGTCATTGACAATCACAGTTTCTTACAGGAGCGATCTCAGAGAGAGGCAAGATCAGCACTGAGGTGTTTCCTCGGGTCCAGCAGATTCGCTGTGATCTCCGCTAAAACTTGACCATTACCTGCAAGCAAAACAGCTTACGGAAACGAAACCAAAGCAAATTCTGAACTGGAGAACTGGCCAGTCACCTTTCATTTTACAAGAATTTCTATTTTAAAAAAAGGACTACATGTTTTTCAAGTAGATATTTCCACACATGTCACAACTTCTGCTTTTACAGCCCCTCCGAAACAAAAACAAGGGACAGAATACGCTTGTTGCAGGGGCAGCATCGTCACATCTTAATATCCAAAAATAGTTTTATTTTAAAATGCCCTTAATTTTACACTGTTAGTACCCAATAACACATATACATTACAATAACTATAAACATGCAAACTCGCCCTTATACATTCTGTTTCAGTCCGTTCACTCCTGCCACCTAAATTTTCTGTTTCTTATCCAAGTCTTGAGAATACTTCAGCAGTCACGTTTTCTCGACCTGCCACGTGCACAATTTTCTAGCTGCATGGTTGGAACAAAAAGCTCCACCAATTCAGTCCAGACTTTTAAGTCTTAAATTACTGCACCATCTTCAATAGGTTATGGTCACTGTATACGGTTGTCTCAGATATATTACTGTTAAGAAAATGTTTAAATGCTCCAACCCCATTACCAAGCTCAAAGTCCACTTCTGAAATGTCAAAAATTGCTGCTAACGAATGTTCAAGCTCCTGGCGAAATACTCGATCATACTTTCTGTCCTTTCGTCGTCTTCTTGTAAAAGCACAGCAGTAACATACATATATCACACGCATCGATAGCCACATAGAATGGCTTTGAATGATTCGTTGTGGCTGACAATCGGGCAGTGATTCACACAGCTTTCAGGCTGCAAAATGACTTATAACAGTGTGGCATACCATAATAATTCGCTGAGTGAAAAAGCCACACTGGTAATGTTTGGGTATGAATTTCTGACAAAATCCATTCAATCCGACGAACTGTAGTACCACTCTTTTTGTCGATGGGATGAGAAACCGCACAATTCACATTTGTTTTGCATCCCGGAGGACCATTTGCCCGTGTCAAATTACATGGCCTAGCAAGGTGACTTGAGGTTTTGAAAGTTCACATCTAGCCATTTTTGAATCAGTACGATAATTGTTATAAATATTCCTTCCCTGTGAGACTAACAATGAACAGATCATCAATATAACGTACATAATTAGGGAGTCTAGCAATAACCTTATTGGTTTGTCTCTGAAATGTGGTTGCCACATTTTTCATGCCAAACAGCGTGACTTTAAAATGATGCTGTCCATTTGGCGTTCCACAAACTGAAATTGTCTTCACTTTTTCAAACAAAGGTACCTGCCAGTATCCCTGAGCAAGTCCAATTTAAAAATGTGAGTTGCAGTTGCACTTTTTCAATACAGTCTTCCAAACGTGGAATCTGAGAGGAATCCGGATTTGCAACTGCATTGATTTTGCGAAAGTCCATGCATAACCATTGTGTTCCTCCTTGTTTTGGCACTTTTACTAAAGCTGAGCTCTAATCAATGTAGCTCACTTCGAATATGTCGTCTCGGAGCATGCATTCAATCTGCTTTTGAAAATTGTGCCAAATTTAGAAGGTTAACTCTGGAAGGATATTACTTAATCGGAACAGCACTCCTCGACCAACATGATGCACAAAGAGGTTAATACTTCCCAGTTGATTTCAAGTATCTCTCCCACTATAGTAATGATTCTTTCAAGTTACTTTGAATTTCCTCTGTAAGGGACTCAATAACTTATCCCAAATTTTAACAAGTTCTGTAGTGGAAAGTCAGCCAATGCTTTTTAGCAAAGTACAAGGATGTTTAGAAAATTCTTCACGAAATAAACTTTAATTTGAAATAGTAAACTGTGGTAATCAGAAATATGTTTCCTTTTTGCTCACCAGTTACCTTTTCTGCAAGGTTTGTGAAGGTTTGTAGCTGAGGTTGAGGTTTATGGTGTAGGTTTGCTCGCTGAGCTGTAGGTTTGATCTCCAGAATTTTCATTACCTGGCTAGGTAACATCATCAGTGGCGACCTCCAAGTGAAGCCAAGCTGTTGTCTCCTGCTTTCTATTTATATATTTGCCCTGGATGGGGTTCCTGGGGTTTGTGGTGATGTCAGTTCCTGTTCGTTTTCTGAGGAGCTGGTAGATGATATCTAGATATATTTGTTTGTTTATGGCGTTATGGTTGGCGTGCCATCACCACAAACCCAGGAAGCCCATCCAGGACAAACATATATATAGACAGTAGGAGACATCAACTTTGCTTCACTTGGAGGTCGCCACTGATGATGTTACCTAACCGGGTAATGAAACGTCTGGATATCAAACATACTACTTAACGAGAAAACCTACACCTTAAGTTATCTTTTCTTTCTGCAACTTGTGAAGTTCGAGTTCCTGCCCTTATCTGATAGCATAAGCATAACCAATCACATTGGCTTGCTTTGTCTCTGCAAACTAATCATCTTCTGCCACACTGCTTCACTACATTACACTTTACCAAACAAATTACATAATCATCGTCCTCAGGATTAACTCATCCTTCAGTGGTTTATCTGACCTATCACAGTACAAGTTACCTGTTATTGGAGCTATGCAACATGATCCTGTGCATGCATTAAAATACTATGTTAAATACATAACTACCAAATGAACTTCCATACATTTTCATTGCCAAATTTAATTTGAAGAATGCCCACTTCATATTCCTCTGAACTTGTTTCGACACTCTGTGTTGTAACCAATAACACAGTCTGTTGTGGTTCTGTTCGCCGAGCTGGGAATTTGTGTTACAGACGTTTCGTCCTCTCTCTAGGTGACATCTTCAGTGCTTGGGAGCCTCCTGTGAAGTGCTTCTGTGATGTTTCCTCCGGCATTTATCGTGGTTTGAATCTACCGCTTTCGGTTGTCAGATTCAATCAATAAGCACATCGACCTGGACCCAATATACCGACCACTGCAATGGACAGCTGGAACTGACAACCTGAAGCGGCAGATTCAAACCACTATAAATGCCGGAGGAAACATCACAGAAGCGCTTCACAGAAGGCTCCCAAGCACTGAGGATGTCACCTAGACAGGGGACGAAACGTCTGCAACAGAAATTCCCAGCTCGGCGAACAGAACCACAACAACAAGCATACGAGCTACAAATCTTCTCACAAACTTTGAATAACACAGTCTCTTCTTTCTTTCCTACCCGGTCAACATACGATTTGAGCATAGTCGCAAGACACACTCTGAAGATTTATTTCTGTTTGCAGTCCTTATCATATAGTTCATGTAAATCAAACTCCTTTCGATTAATTCATTCCACTCAGCCTTGCTCTTACATATCACTGGAAGTAACAGTGCAACTTGATCTCCAATAACAACTTTGCCGGTTTTTGATTTCTTGTCTGCTTCCAATTTCATTGTATGCTCTCATAATTCTGAATGCTATGTAGCCAACTTCACAGGTCCGTTTCGGGGTTTCCTAAAATTTGATACAAAGCTTCAAACCGGTGGCCTCTAAATTACGATTAACAGTTTCAACTTAATCAATTTTAGCCTCTCACGTCCTGCCCAAACATCTAATTCAAATGAAGTGAATTTAGACAATTCATTTGGTTCATCTCTGATGGCGAAAAATACAGGTGGAATTCGCTTATCCCAATCATCTGTATAGTCTTGACTATAAGCTCCCAAAATGGTCTTTAATGTCTGATGCCAACTTTCTGGCACTCCCGGTGATTCTGGTTGGCATACTGTAGATATGAGTTGTTTTATTGCTAAGCTATCTGTAAGTTACTTGAGTAATTTTGATGTGAAGTTTCAGCGTGGTCTGATTATATTTCTGTGGCTTGTCCATGTGAAATGAAAACATTGACTAACTCCTGTACAATATTTTCACTGTGATATTGTGTATTGGAATGGCCGCTGGAAAACTTGTGGATGCATCCATTATGATTCTTACATACTTATTTGCACCCTTTGTTGTGGTCTGGGTTATACGCAATTAAGTAGTACTCTTGTATAATGTTTCTCAAATGCACAAAGTGCATTAAAGGCGCGGGATTAATTATGGCATGTGGTTTTCCAATCACTTGACATGTATCACACGTTTGGAAAAACTTAACTGCATCCTTGTGCAGTCCAGGGCAGTAAAATGTTTTTTGTATTTGAGCCGGAGTTTCTCCCCCCTGGAGTTCCTACTGTTTGATCATGCATTATTTGCAACACCACCTTTCTACAACACTCTGGCCACACGACTGATGAACTTCTGCCCTGTTCTCATGCGTTTGAGCATGTGGTAGAATCCACTTCCTCATGAAGACATCATTGAAAAGGTAATAACAATCAGGGATACATCTGTGTTCTTACTCACTGTATGAATTTTGCTGTGATATCTTTAGATTTTTTTTACGTTGCTGCAATAATTTAGTTAATTTCTCTAAAGTAAAGATTGCTACTTTGTCATCTATCTGCTTCTCGTGTAATGGACGAGGCCAGATCACTCAAAACATTCTTAATCAGGCTGGCCAGACCAAGACCTTGCAGTTCGCTTTTATAAGTGTACAATGAAAATTATCCGGAGCAAGTTAGCTACGTTGACGACCAGATTTTAAAACAGACAAAAATAGATTCACAGAATTTCACAATGGAACATAAATAGCAGAATAAAATAGTCGAACAGAACACCATCTACACAAAATAGAATTATTTTTGCTGTTCCGAATATACAACACAGTCCCAATCAGCAACCCACCTAAAAGATTATAAATGGGATAAATGATTGCATGTTGAAGTGAGAAGGGCAGAAAGAGAGAGAGAGCATGTTTCCACGCAGGTGAATTCCTAACTAGTTCTGAACTGAAATGCTCAGCTCGAGAGTTGGCCATTCCCCTTTCATTGCACAGATCACTTCTAAACCTTGACCGTTTTGGCCTGAAATTTCATCCTTTCACATATGATCAAAAGGCCTGTCAAAATCCTTTTTCAGCTCTGTGCCAAACCAATTAATCGGAGCCAGGATCTATTTACGACTTTTCTGATAAAAGAAAAGAATAATGACACAAGATCTTTGAGAAATGAAACAGCTTTTAGAGCAAAAAAGACCAGCTTTGGGATCCCTCACCCTTTTAAAAATAATGAAACATCAATATGAAAAGATGGTTTCCTTTTTTAAAACCTCTTCAAAAGTGAACTGTTCAATGTCTAAAACACACATATACACTGTAAACATGCAATCATGCACAAGCTCATGCAGATTCATGTCGTGGCAATCCCGCCATAGAACGCCTCAAATCTCGACAATTCATCAGCAATCACGTTTTTGCGACCTGCCAGATACATAACTGTCAAATTCAATGGCTGCAACAACAAGGTCCCTTGTTAATCAATCTGGCATCTTTGTCCATAACGTTTTCCACAAATGTCAATGTGTTCCGATAAATGTATACGATTGTCAGATGCATTGCTGGCAACATAATAACTTAAATGTTTTCATGCCAACATCAGTGTTAAAGTGTCTTTCTCTACTGGAGACTGTTTCTGTTGTCGGAGGTTCGACTTCCTCCAAAAATAACGATGAGTCGATCTATCCCTTTGACATCCTCCTGCATGAGCACTGCACCGACACCCACATCATTGGCATCAATAGCCATCTTGGAAGGCTTCGTGAAATCCGCTGTGGCTAATACTGGGCCACTGGTTAACACCGTTCTTTGGTTGTCAAATGGCTTTTCACAGTCCGCTATCCACTGAAACATCTTGCCATTTCTTAACAGTTAAGTGAGTGGAGTACCAACACTGCTAACGTTCGGCAAAAAAAAACATTCGGCAAGATCCAATAAATCCCACAGATCGTTATACCCTCTTTTCGTTGGCGGTGTGGGAAATTCCCCAATTATTTTCATTGACGCATCCCATGGGGATATTTGTCCATGTCCAATAACATAGCGCAAGAAGGTGACTTGGGCTTGACAAATTCACTTTAGCTAGGTTTACTACCAAGCCTGCCTTCCGAAGTCGATCAAACAAGTCCGATAAAGGCTTTAAATGTTTCTTCCATGAGTGACGAAAAAGAATGACCAGGTTGTCAATATACACCACAGATCTCAGCAATCCGGCAATGATCTTATTAGTTAGTCTCCGAAATATGGCTGGACTGCTTTTCACAACAAATGGCATGAGTTTGAACTGATATAGACCATTTGGCGTTACGACACACGAAGTTGCGTTCAAAGTCTTTGACAGAATTATTTGCCAGTCACGTCTTAGCAAGTCAACTTATAAATCTAAGTTGCTAGCGTCACATTGTTGACACAGTCCTCCAGCCATAGAATTGGATATGCAACAGTCTTGTTGTGGCATTGATTTTGCGATCCTCCACACATAACGGTTGGGTGCCAACTGGCTTTTGCACAATGACTGTGGGTGAGCTCCAGTCACTGTAACTCATGATGATTTTGCCATCTTGGAGCATCTATCTCCTCTGAACGTGTGTCAACTTCAGAAGGTTATGACTACACGGGTGTTGCCTAATCGCATCAGCATCTCCTGCATGGACATCATGCACAATTATGTTAGTATTTCCCAGTTTATTTCCACACATCTTCACATGTGATAGTAATAACTTTTTTCAGATGGTTTCAATTTTCGTCTGGAAAGAAACTCAATAACTTATCCCAATTTTTGTCAACCTCTTCATTTTACAATTTGATTTGAGGAATTTCCAATTTAAAACCCTCTGAACTTGCTTCTTCCTTCTGTATTGTTATCATTAACACCTTTGCCTCTTGATTTCCTTCCCTATCAAAATAGCTTTTGAGCATATTCACATGGCACATTCTGTGAGATGTTTCCCTTTCTGGAGTCCTTATCGAGTAGTGCACTTCACTAAATTTTTTATTGATTTGTTAAGGTTCACTAAACCTTCCTTTTAAAGCTCAACTATTACTGGAAGTAAGGCTGACACCATATCCTCAGTTGCAAAATGGTGATTTTTAATGTTTCTTTTCCGCTTCTTCTGTCTTTGTGTGCTGTGATACATTTTAATGATGTAGAGCTAACTCTCCAGCTCTATTTCATCGTTCTCTGAAATTTGTCTCAGGATCCAAATGGGTCGTCTCTGAATTCTGACACACTAATTTCTCCTCAATTAATTATAACAGTCCTCTTACTTAATACCCAAACATTAATTCAAATGGACTGAATCTGATCAATTCCTTCGGTCCATCTCCGATCACAGAAAAGTACAACCAGAACTCCTTTATCCCAATCATCTGGATAATTTTACCCATAAGCCATCAACATGGTCGTTAGTGTTTAATGTCATCTCTCTGTCTCTCCTTGCGATTCTGGATGTTACACAGTCGATTTGAATTCGTTTAATCCCAAGTTGTCCATAATGTCATTCAATAATTTGGATGTGAAGATTGATCCTTGCTCTGGCTGGATCTCTATTGATGGTCCATATCTCATCAAAAATGTAAGTAATTCCTCTAGAACCCGTTTAGCCGCCATGTTGCAAAATGGGGTTGCCTCTGGAATTCTAGTCGACATGTCCACTATCGTTAATAAACATGATTTGGAGATGCTGGTGTTGGACCGGGGTGTACAAAGTTAAAAATCACACAACAGGTTATAATCCAACAGCTTAATTGGAAGCACACTAGGTTCGGAGCGACGCTCCTTCATCAGGTGATTGTGGAGGGCTCGAACGTAACACAGAATTTATAGCAAAAATTTGCAGGGTGACGTAACAGAAATTATACATTGAAACATTGATTGTCTGTTAAGCCTTTCATTTGTTAGAATATGTTGTCAACATATTGTCTGGCTATTACCTTTGTTAACAGCTAACCCAAGAATGCAACTTTAAAAAAAGGGGTTTGTGATTTACACACGAAAGAAGTGAAACTATCACTGTATTCTAACAAATGAAAGGCTTAAATCAATTTTTCAACGTATAATTTCAGTTACGTCACACTGCAAATTTTTGCTATAAATTCTGTGTTATGATCGAGCCCTCCACAATCACCTGATGAAGGAGCGTCGCTCCGAACCTAGTGTGCTTCCAATTAAACCTGTTGGACTATAAACTGGTGTTGTGTGATTTTTAACATTGTTAATAATGCTGATTCCTATTCTTTGTTTGAGGTAGGTGATCTATTCAGTCGATCCAGACCCTTGTGAAAGGTTCCTCAAGTGCTGCAATATGTATTAAAGATACTGGTTTTATTACTGCCTGTCGTCTTTCAATTAGCTGACATGTACGACACATCTAGCAATATTCAACTACATCCTTGTGTAGTCCAGACGTGTTAAAAATGTCTTTGTATTTCTCATACGCCACTCGCAGCATTTCCATCCTATATCCTACTGGTAAAACATTTTCATGAATCTCTGCCCATTTCTCATCTGCTTAATGTGAGATGGTCTCCACAGCCTCATTAAGACATCATTTGTTAAGTTATAACACAGAGGGATACATTCAGTCTGTTTCTCCGTATATGGGCTTGTCGATGCAACTATTTTAAATTCTCATATTTCCGTTCTAACTCTATAGGCGTAGCAGACCTAAAGATATGTGCATGTTTACCAATTTGCTCCAGCTGTGTCCTGCCAAACTGACCAAAAAACGTCTCCAGTAAAGTTATGTCAGCTTCCTTACCTGCCCGTTTCTGTCTCTCCTGCTTCGGCTTGTGCCTCTGTAATCTTATGACCACAAACTATGACAACATTCCTGGATAAACATCCTGCATTTCTTCAATTGCCTGCGTCTCCACTGGCTTTTGAGCGAGAGTAGGTAGCAGGACTACTGGTGAATCAGTTACATCATTTGACATTATAAAATGTATTCCTGGAGCTGAGAGCTAGTTCATTACTCCCTCCACAAATTCTCTTCTCTTCCCAGGACTCTCTCGCCTAACTTTATACAGGTGAGCACCCTTTTGTTTTTCCATGAATTCCTATTACCAGTTTTCTGGCAATAGTCCCTCAGGAGTACGTATCTCGTCATCCTTCAACACCACAGACGGAGATGATCCTGTATCCCTTAATATTGTAAACTCTTCAACTGCTACTCCTAGCCTATGTGAATCAACTTTACCCTGGCTTGCATATTTTTTAAGTAGATTTAGCATTTCCTCCTTTACCAATCTCTGATCATCTTGTACACTGTAAAACAATTGTCAAACTTGCCATATGCTTTTTGTTACTAGTCCAACATAACTCGCAGGCTTTTCTGGTTTGCCTGCATCTGGCTTTATCCTAGATCACCAACATTGTCAGTTCGTGTGGCCCACTTTATTACAATGAAAACAGTGGAGCATTTTAACTTCATTGTCACCCTCAATGTTATTTCTCCCTGTGCTAAGTTATCCTTATGATATTCACTGAGATCTACATTTCACTTTCCACGTGAAGATTTCTCTTTGCCCCATGTATCATTCACATACTGACATTGATTCTGGAAGCCAAACTGTGTTTATTTTTTCTTCTTTTTTTCTCCTGTTTATTTTATTTCGTCCCTTTATTCTTTTTCCCACACTACCGCCTAACTGTGGTAGTGCTTACTTTTTCCCCCAGCACCCATGGTATGTGTGTGCAGGTGTGAGACACAAAGGGCACGAATCTTTATTCAATTTCCAACACCAGAGTGGCCAGTGTCAAGCACTGCCCTTCACATCAAAGGACAATACTGTGTGATCAAAACAGTGAATGGGAGGGCAGAGATTAAATCAAAATAGAGTTGGAGGGGGAAATAATGCACTCCACTACCTGCAGCGCCCATCTCTCCCTGAACAACTCCAGGGTGTTGGTGGACACCGCGTGCTACATCTCCAAGGACACCCGAGCCCTAACGTAACCGCAGAAAGGGGGCAGGCAGTCGGCCCTAACGACCCCCTCCACGGCCCGCTGCCTGGACCTGTTATTGGCCAGTTTGGCCAGGCCCAGGAGCAGACCCACAAGGAGGTCTTCAGACCTGCCCTCCCTCCTCCGTACCGGGTGCCCGAAGATCAGTAGCGTGGGACTGAAGTGCAACCAAAAGCAGAGGAGGAGGTTTTTGAGAAAATCAAAAAGGGAGTGCAAACGCTCACACCCAACATACACGGGTTGCACGGACTCCACAGCGCCACAGAACAAGCAGTTGGGCTGGGAGCCCGTGAACCACCGCAATCTGCGGTTCCAGGGGACCGCTGCGTGCAGCACCCTCCACCCCAGATCCCCGAGAGAAAGGGGGAGTACTCCTGCGTAGAGAGTCCTCCATTGGGGATCCCCACCACCCGGTGGCCAAACCATGTTTTACAGAACATCTTATAATCATCAGCCACTCCAGCTGATAACCTTTCCATTTTAACTCGCTGCTTTTCTACATCAGTTCGTAGTACTTCAGGCATTGATTTTCTTTTAAAAAAAAATTCGAATATGATTACCTCTCTGAAGACATCGTAGGTTTGCTCGATTTTTAAAGCTCGTATCTATGTATCAGAATTATTCTGTTTGATGCTTTCAGAAGCAATTTGACCAGGTTCCCTGATTATACATAGGCTAACGGTTCAAGTTCACTAAAATGTCTTTTTCACCTCATACTCCACAGATATCTCCTCTGATAGTGATGCGAATACCTCACCAACCCTACCTGCGAGTTTCGTCTGGATCAAATAAACTCACATTCACACTGAACCCTGCATTTGTTTCACGACCTGTACAAATGCGATGAAAGAGCTTCACAAGATTGTCATCTCATTTCGCCAATGATTGAACATACTTAAATATTTTCTCACTCGGCTTCTGTGTACTAGGGCCTCGCTCCTCCTCACTCACGTTCTCAAACAGCCGAGCTCCCGCCTTTATCTCCAGTCTTTTAATCTGACTTCCATGTTTAAGTGTCATATGCTCTATCTTTTTTCTCTCTGTTCTGCTCCCCTATCTCTTCTGCTTTTAATCGGAACTGTTTCATTTCTGTTCTGTTTTCCTTATATTTCGCCTCTGACTCAGACTTCTTCATTTGCAATTGAATTCTTGCCATCTCTATAGATTTTGATGGGTTGTCCAACAGGTTTAAATACTGAGCGACTCCTGCAATTACCTCTCCTTTCCTCCCGGAGGAAGACATGTCAAATCACAGCTGGTTTGCTAATTCCTGAAGTTTGGTCTTATTTGCTTATTGCAAAACATCCAGTCAAAAAATCCACATACAGAAAACGTGGGGCGACTGAAAGAGCCATTACCATGCCAACCTTTTTTCTACCTAACAAAACCAACACCAGAAATTGCAAAAATAAGCTAGCACCCACCACTCACTTCTAAAAATCCCGCAAATAGTCCCTTAATCTGTTATGGACCAGAAACACTCAAAATATGTTTAAACAAGCAGCACAACCCATAATCTTGTAAAATGTTTCGCTAAATGTACAGTGAAAATTAATGGGAGTATGTTAGCTAGGTTGACTACCAAGTTTATAATCAGATAAAAATGTATTCACAAAATTACACAACGAAACACAAAGAAATGAGTAGAAAACCCCTACAGAACTCAGACTATCCAGACTAGATAACATATGCTGTTCCTATTATCAAAACAGACCCAAGCAGTAAATCTCCTAATTTGCTGTGCAAATAGAAAAAATGCTTGCAGGTTGCAGTTTGAAGGGCATAAAGATATAGAGAGGCTGTTTCCACACAGCTGAACTCGTAACCAGTTGTGGACTGAATTGCCCATCGAGAGAGCCCATCACTCTCTTTTCATGATGGAGGTCACTTCTAAAATATGAGCACATTTTGCTCAAGTCTCATCTGTTTACAAAAATACAAAAGGCCTCTTAAAAACGTTCTTCATCTCTGTACCAAGCTAGCCTAATCGTAGACGGGAGCTGTTTACCACCCTTCTCAATACAAAACCAAGGACACAGTATCCTTGAGAAAACGAACAGATTTTAGAAACAAAAGGGTCCAGCTTTTTGACATTCGTTTGTTTCAACCAACTGATTAGCTTGCATCTCTTATAATTACCCTTTAAGTTTTTGATCTGTCCTTTGATCTCTCCGGTTTCAGCTGGTCACTTTGTGATCTCATTTACACAGTCAGGAAAAGTCCCATGATATGTTTTTCACAAATGTTCAATTGGCTGATTTTTTACTTTTTTTTCAGTCGCAGTCGGCAGCATTCCTGTAAAACATCTACATCGTTAGGAAGGCCGAATAGTATTCCTGGAGCTGAGAGTATGTCCAGTAATCCTACCACGACTTCTCCACTCTTGATTGGACACTCTAACCTCACTTTACACAATTGACCACTTCTTGACTTTCCGGGAATCTCCATTAATGGCACTTATTCGGACAATATTCCTTCAGAGGTACTTATGTCTCGTCTTTCATCATCACGGATTGGGAAAATCTACATCTTTTAATGTTATACCCTATTTACCTGCTGCCCCTAGCCTATGTGAGTAAACTTTACCTTCGCACGTTTCTGGTGTAAGAAGGTCTGACACTTCCTCCTTAACCAACCTCCGATCAGATTGTACACTCTGGTACAGCTTTCTAGCCCCACCTGTGCTTTTGTTTACTACTCCGGAAAATGCAATGGTTTATTCTGCTTTCCTACATCTGTCTTGCCATTCCTTTTTCTAATCCATCAACATTGTAACTTCATGTGGTCTACTATATTGCAGTGAAACCACTGGAGCTCCTTAACGTTTCTTTCCCTTTCAAGGGTTTTATTTTAATTAATGATCTTCACCGAGATCTACCTTTCCTTTAATATATAAGGACTTCTCTTGGTCCAATTTCTATCCCTCATGGATTGGAAGTGATGTAGGAAGCCAAACCTTGATTTGTGAACCAACTCGTAATCATCCGCCATTTCAGCTTCTAATCATGTCGTTTCAATTGTCTGCACTTTCAAATGAGTTCTCAGTATATCAGGATGTTAATGTTTCAACTCCCCCAAAATAATCGTCTCTCGAACAGCGTCAGAACTTTGCAGCAGTTTAAATGCCTTTATCTTCCTGTCAAAATCACTTCATTTGATTCTTTCAAACACAATGTAGGTTTGACCATGGTCCTGTCTTAGAGTTCTGAGAAGTTGTCTGTAAGCTTCTGGCACAAGCTAAAACAGCTTCCTTTACGTTTACATATGCCCCATATACCTTCTCTAGGAGTGATATAAACGCCTCACTAGCAGTACTTACAAGTTTGCTTGGATCAACAAAACCCACGATGTCAATGGCCATTACATTTTTACAGTCTCCTTCGCAGCTGTGATGAAAGCATCTTTTACATCCTTCCTATCAAATTGAGGCAATTAATGAATATTGTAACCCGATTCCCATTAACCCTTTGGCTACAACGTGTTTGCTCACTCTCACTCTCTCCTTCACTACGTTTAATTGCAACGCTCATCTAAGCTGACTTTCCTGTCTCTGCCAAATTCTGAAGCTCAGACTCTCTCTCTTTCTCACTTTCACACTTTCATTTTCTTTTATTCTGCGAGTGCCTTTCGTTCATTTTCTATTTGCTCTTGTTTTAATCATAGTTTGAACAATTTATTCTCCAGCCTTGTTTTTACTACTGCCGCTATATCAAGCTGCTTCATTTCTAATTGAAGTTTAGCCATTTTTTGAAGATTCTGATGGCGCCTCCAACAAATTTAAAAACTACGCGATTTCAGTCATGAACTCTCCTTTCCTTACTAAAGGAGGCACATCTAACTCAATCTTGCCTGCCAATACCAAGAGTCTTTCGTTGTTCACCTTTCGTAAAATACCCAATGTCACTTCTTTCACACCGAGGTGTCCCTTAGTGACTGAAAGAAACATTACTGTACCAAGAACTGCTTACTCAAGCACTCAGTGCAGAAGACACGAACATCTACATTCGCTGTCGTCAAATCCAGCAACTCTAATCCCGAGTCAAAACTATCGAACAAATCACGCAAACAGTAACAGCTCCCATTCTGTTACAGACCAGTCCAAATGCCGTCAAGAACGTAGTCCATACCCTAACTTTTCAGGTGAACTAAAGCGAAGATGCACAGATAGATAATTATTAATTAGAGAGATAAAAAAAAAACACAAAGTGGTGTGAGTTGAGTGTCGAACGCTGATTCATCAGCCTCTGCAGGTGATCAAGTGTCAGATGACATAGCTGACGCATCAGCTAAATGAATTAAAAAACGAAAGGATAACCATTAATCTGATTAACTGAGGTCGAGAGGCAATTACAAAGTAATAAAAATGAGATGGTGCCGGGGAAAATCAGATATCTTGAACAATATGATTTGCATAAGAGTCATTTGCCGAAGATGTTAAAACAGTCATTAGAAATTTAAGACCGTGAAAACTAATTAAGGTGGCGAGATCCTGACAGGTTAAAAAGTTCCTACTGTTGAAACAGGACAGTAAGGACGATTTCACATGGAACATTGTGGTGGGAGTATGTACAGAACTTAACTATCAATTTGCCGGTTCAGAGTTAGTGTGTACATCAAAGGCCGCGTTTCCGGACGCTTAACCAAATTTCAAAGGCTGAATATTGTTGAACACCGAAGAGTTCAGTGCCCGGAATGGAACATTCTTAATGAGTGATGTTTTTATGCGTGCCACTCATCTGCTGTTGTCGCGTCGGAATGGTCGTACCTTGGGACATCCGTTCTTGCAGGGTATGAGATGGACAACATTGGACCAGTCACATGACTTGTCCGTGGTATGCAACCTATTTGTTATTTCAGATCGAAATACTTCAATTAATCTCTGAATGCAGTGACACATTTGAAAATCTCACCGACTCCTCAAAGAAACAAGTAACTTTTCCTCCAGATCAATGGATAACGTGTTTATTTTCCTTCCTCACAGTTAACGTAATGACCATCTACGTCCTGCTTTGTAAAGATTGTGGATTGTCTCCATGTGTCAGTCGTTACCTCGGGGCCATGGGTGTGGCGGATCTACTGGTCATTATACTTGACCTGATATTGAGACACATTCCCATTGTTTATCGGGAACAATTTTATTTCCTGAGGTTCATCCGCGTGTGTAACATCCATTCTGTTCTGCTCTATGCAGCGAGTGACTGTTCTGTCTGGTTCACTGTCACTTTCACCTTTGATCGATTTGTGGCCATTTGTTGCCAGAGACTGAAAAGTAAATATTGCAGAGAAAAAACGGCCGCTGTGGTTCTGGGAACAGTAACTCTGCTGAGCTGTTCAAAGAACATTTTCTGGTATTTTATGCTTAACGATCGTTATATACTATGGAATCGCCCCTGGTTTTGTGATGTTACAACTGACGTTTATTCCTCTCTTCTCTGGGTCACAATCGAGTTCCTCCACCACATTCTAAACCCTGCTCTGCCATTTCTCTTGATTCTCCTGCTGAATGTTTTCACCATCAGGCACATTTTAATGACAAGCAGAGCCCGCATGAGACTCCGGCTTCAATCCATTGCTAATGGCCAGTGTGACAACGAAATGAAAAACCGAAAAAAATCCATCATCTTATTGTTTGTGATATCAGCCAATTTCATTCTTTTATGGTCAACGTTAATGGTGTATTCTATATGGAACCGGATGCGGTATTTAATGTATCTGTCTGTGCAGCTACCTTGGTTTCAGCAGGAATTGGGCTTTATGCTGCAGCTCCTCAGTTGCAGTACAAACACGGCCATTTATGCCGTCACCCAGACTAAATTCAGACAGCAGCTGAAGAATGTGCTGAAATATCCCTTTTCTAAAATTCACCAATCGATCAAATTCAAAAGTTAATCAATCATCCAGAATTTTCTCATTTCCTTTCAATGTTTCAGTAATGAAACAGCTCATCGCTTTGGCAACAGGCTGAGGTTAGCATTGATTTATGCAACCTTATCCCACAGGGTCTTACAGGGAGAAAGCTCAATGTTTCTCTCAATGCATAAGGCAGTGAGTAGAGGCATCATTCCACTGCCTGTATCTATAACTTCAATTTGTAAAGAATAAAAATGTTCATGAAAAGTGCCGAGCAGAAGAATGAACGATATTGTTTTCCTTTGTGTGAAGACGCAGAGCTGGAGAGAGACAGTCTCAGACCCAAATTCTGGTTCTAAGGGAAGGGGGGGGGGTGTTGGGGGGCAGTCCGGGCCCAGAATTCAGAAGTTGGCTTTATGTCACTCTGCCCCTACTTTCACCTCTGCGTCACCCATTCCAAACTGACCTCGGCTCAATTCATTTATCTTCCTTGTTCTCTCTCCCTCCATATCTCATTCCACTCTCAAAATCAGTCCTCCGTCTCTCGCTTTACCCACATTCTCACTCTGTTTTATTGTCCCTCCATTTCAATTTTTATTCATTTTCTCTTTTTCTGGAACTCTCCATCTTTGGTCTCCCTCTGCAAGCCTCTCCTCTTCGTTCTTTCTCACCTTTCATTGCCAGGGAACAGGTTGACCTGTTCTTAAGGGAACAGTGCAGTGTTGGTGAAACAGGCCCTTCACCGTTGGTCCACAGGCCATTCTAAATTGGATGAGTAACTAACATCGAAGTAACTGAAGGACGAACAGTGAAAACAGCTCGTGGTTGGCGCTGCTAAGCACTTACACGAACAGCAGATCAGGTCTGAGCTCTACAGCTCTGCCAAGGGGAGCTCTGCATAGATGTGTGAATCTTGAGAAATAACCAAATAAACAGGACGCAACTCTTTAGATAATCGCAAAGTCAATGTTGAGAGAACACAGGGCAATTTTCACAGCATAGGCAGAAGTATTTGTATCCATTCGAAATGATAAATGCCAATTTGATGATCCATCGTTTTGGTTTGGTTTAATTGGTTGCCGTTGCATTAACCGAAGTGCATTGAAGAGATTTGTTTTTCATGAAAGAAAATCAGATCGTACAGGGGTACCTTTTGTGCCCTTTTTCTGAGAAACTCAGTGTCATGGATAACATTTTTGAAATAATTTGATACACTCAGTGTAACATCAGGAAACGGTTGGCAGAACTGGATGTTTCAAAAGCTGTTGGCCTTGAAAACATTATCTCAATAACGCTGTAGATTCCTGTTTCGTGCTAGCCTGGCCGTGCCAGTATATCTATACCATTGGCATTACCGAGTGATGTGGGCAATTGCCTAATGCCCTAAGCCCAAAAGTAAGGAAAAGACAATTGCATTCAATGAGTTATCTTTCAATCGTCAATGATGTCTTGGAAGGGAAGTCGACAGTGATCTTTCAGATTAGTGGGCAAGAATCAAACAGAGATATAGGGACAGAGATAGTGAGAGTGGGAGTGAGCAAAAAAAAAGTGAGAGACAGAGAGACGGTGAGAGAGAGCTGGAGGGGTACAGAGTCTGGGTGAAGGGGCAGGGAGTGCAAGATCGAGAGAGAACGGCAGAGAGAGGGAGCGAGAGAATTACAGACAGAGTCAGAAAAGAGGAGATGGAGAGGTGGGCAGAGACAGAGAATCAAACACGGAGGTGAGGGAATGGGAGAGAGAGATCAGAAGAGTGATAGTGAACGAGAGTGTTGGAAGATAGAAAGAGAATGGGATAGCGAAAGAAGAAAGGGAGAGACAGAGAGAGGAAGATGGAGACAGGGTCAAAGGAGAGGCACAACAATGGAGGATTCGAGGGGGTGGGAATCATGTTTGGCCACAGGGAAGACCCCAGACGACGAGAGACTGTCCAATATTGTCCCATTGTATAAGAAATGTGACATGGATACTTGTGGAAGCTAGAGTCTTGTGACCCTCACGTTGGTTTAAGGGAAATTATTGAAAAAAAACAAGTGTCGCAAAGAAATTAACTACACAAATTTCGAAGTAAATTGACTTATGAGTGATAGACATAATTTTTTTTTGTGGGAGAGGTAGGATCTCAGGAAATTAATTGTGTTTATTGAAGAGGTGACAAAGATGAATGATGAAGGAAAAGCGATTGAGGACAAAGAATTCAGGAAAACCTTTGACAAGGTCCTACTTGGCTGATTGGTAGAAACTGTGAGGTTACATGGTATCAGATGTGAGCCGTAAAGATGGATACAGAACTGGCTTCGACAGAGGATACACAGGGTAATAGTGGATGGATGCTTTTCAGAATGGAAGGCCGTGACGAGATAGTGCTCCAAAGAGATCACTGTTTGGAGTTCTGCTGTTCGTGATGTACAAAAATGATTTGCAGACGGACGCAGCTGGTCGAATAAGTAAATTTGTGGATTATACAAAGATTGATGGAGTGGCAGATTTTGAGGGGGATTGTCAGAATGTACAGCAGATTGCAGATCAATTGGAGGAATGGGCAAAAAAATGGCAGATGATCGTCAGCCCGTACAGTCCGGCATGGTGGCTCAGTGGTTAGCACTGCTGCCTCACAGCGCCAGGGACCCGGATTCAATTCCTGCCTCAGGATACTGTCTGTGTGGAGTTTGCACATTCTCCCCGTTTCTGCGTGGGTTTCCTCCAGGTGCTCCGGTTTCCTCCCACAGCCTAAAGATATGCAGGTTAGGTGAATTTGCCATGCTAAATTGTCCATAGTGTTAGGTGTAGTGGAATGGGTGTATGTGGGTTGCTCTTCGTACGGTCGGTGTGGACTTGTTTGGCTGAAGGGCCAGTTTCCACACTATAGGGAATCTAATCCAATCTTTGACAAAATATTAGATGATGCATTTTGCTTGGTCTAATCTTTTAGATTTCTTTGATGAAGTTACTAGGACGGTTGATGACAGCAGGGCGATGGACATAGTCTGTATGGATTTGAGTAAGGCCTTTGATACATTTCCGCATGGCTGCTCTGAAAGTTTAGATCTAATGGAATACAGGGGGTGCTGATAAATGGGGTATACAATTGCCTTGATGGTTAGAAGCAGAGGGGAAGAGTGGAAGTATGCGTGTCGAACTGGAGGCCTATGATGAATCGAGTGCCTCGGGGTCATTGCTGGACTTATTACCATTTGTTTTCTATACCAATGATTTGGATGGGAATTTACAAGACATGATTAGTTTGTTTGCTGATGAAACTAAAATAGGCGGTTTCATGGACAGAGAGGATGGTTATCTGAAATTGCAGCATGAACTTGACCAGCTGTGGTGTGAGCTGGGAAATTGCAATTGCAGTTTAATAAAGTCAAGTGTGACGTGTTGCATTTTGGAAATTCAAATCAAGTTAGGAGTTGTCTGATTAATGATAGGGCCTTAGGGCCTTTAGTGGAACAGAGGCATCTTGTCTTCAGCACAACAGTTCTCTGAAAGTGGAGTCACTGGTAGACTTTTTAGTAAAGAAGGCCTTTAGCATACTGGCCTTTATGAATCAGAGCATTGACTGTCGAAGTTGGGAAGTTATGTCACAGTTGTAGAGGACGTTGGTGAGGCCACACTTGGAGTATTCTGTTCAATTTTGATCATCTTACCATACGAAGGATGATATTGAACTGAAAAGAATGGCGAAGACATTGACAAGGATGTTGCATGGACACAGTGGTTTGAGTTATAAGGAGAGGTTGGACAATAAAGTTCTTCTTTCTTTTGAGTGTAGGGGATCCGGGGCTGAGGGACCTTATAGAGATGTATAAGATTTTGAGAGGCATGGATGGTGCATTCATTCAGTATATTCTCCCGTGGTGGGGAATCGAGGACTAATGAGCATCAGTTTAAGGTTAGAGGGGAAAGAATAAATGAATAAAAGAGAACCTGAGGGGCAATTTTCTGTTACACAGAGGGTGGTATACATTTGGAATGAGCTGCTGGTAGAAGTGGTTTGGACAGGAACAGTAACATGATTCAATAGGCATATGGACAAGCAGATGTATTGGAAAGGATTAAAAGGATATGGGCCAAGTGTAAGTAAATGAGGTTAACACGAATGGACATGTTGTTTGGCATGTACCAGTTTAGGCTGAAGGGCTTATCTCCACGCTGAAAGACTCTATGACTATATAGGTGGGAATTATACAGTGAACAGCAGGGCCCTTAGAAATAATGATATTCAGATGGATCTGTATGTGCAGGTTCGCAGATCACTGAAGGTGGGAGCACAGGCAGCGAAATAATAAAAAAAAAGCCTATGGCATGCTTGCATTCATTGAAAAGGACATTAAGTCTTATGCACAAGAAGTTAAGCTTCAGATTCATAGCACTTTATTTAGGCCATACGTGGAGTATTACATACTCTGGTTGCGACACTGCAAGAAGGGTGTGCATGCTTTGGATAGGGTACAGAAAAGATTTTACAGTGTATAGACTAGCCTGGGCGAATTTCAGCTCTGAATAATTGTGGATCAACAAACGTTGTTTTCACTGGAATGCAGGAGGTTGAGGGCCGACCTTATTGAAGTTTATAAGATTGTGCATGACTTGGGTACACTGGAAAGTGTGAGACTTCTTCTTTAAACTCATGGGGTTAATTACAAAGCTACACAGGTTCAAGGCACGGGGTGGTGGGTCGAGAGGTGAGTAAAAGAGTTATATAAGGCAAGACTTTCACAAAAAGGGTGGTGAATTCATGCAATCAATTGCCAGAGGAGGTGCTGAAAGGAGACAAAATAGGAACAAACAGTATACAACTGAACAAGTATTCGAATATGAACGGAAGAGACGAATATGGATACCGTAAAAGCAGATAATTTTAGTATGGAAAGTCAAAGGTTTGCTCAGGAGGCTTGGATGTGCGAAGAGACTGTTCCGGTGCTGTGTCATTTTTCGTTCTTGAACCAAGATATGAGCGATATCTTTGTCAAGGCAGCAGGCTTCATCTACCAGTTCTTTATAATCCATGTTCCTTCGGATCCAGCCAGGTTTGTTGAGCTTCAGCATTTTGCAAAGATCAGGATTAAGTTCACCCATAAGAGCAGACGTTAGTGGGCCATATTCACGGCTTCAAAATTCCGATTGTTCTATACTTTTGAAACTATGGCATAATCTTTCAAGTTTCTCAAATTCTGCGAATTACCCGAGGCCTTGTGAGTGCAAGGTGTGACTTTTTTCTAATTTGCCTTATGCAGACTGTTGCTCTTTAACCAATGTTTCTTGCTATTCAGCCAGCTTGGAGCTCTTGTTTTTCGTGTCACTGCCTCAAGGAGATGCGTGCTTCTGTTTTACTGCAGTCGCGTTCAGGCTCTAAACTCCGTTGCAGAGATAGAACGTACACAATTCCCTTAACGGATCTAGGCATTCTTCCTCCAGGCATCCAATGGTGAAGGGGTGGCGATGGAGGAGGCCCAGAACCTGCATATCCTCAGCAGAGTAAGAGGGGGCGTTGAGATTGTCAGCCACGGAGCGGTGGGGTTGATTGGTACGGGTGTCCCAGAAATGTACTCTAAAGTGGTCTGCGAGAAGGTGTCCAGTCTTCCCAATGTGGAGGAGACCGCTTCTGGAGCAATGGCTGCAATAAATGTCATGGGTGGAAATGCAGGTGACATTTGATGCGTGTGGAAGGAACCTTTGGAGTACTGAATGGATGTGAAGGGGAAGTATGGTCTCGGGTTTTGCAATTCCTCTGGTGGAGGGGAAGGTTCCAGGAGGGGAGGGTGATTTGTTAGGAAATGTCAAACTGACCAGGCAATCGTGGAGGGACCAGTATTTGCAGAAGGTGGAAAGGGGTCGGGATGGAAATATATCCCCGTTAGTAGCGTTTATTTGTAGGTGGCGGGTGATGCAATTTATGAGAGGGTTGGTGGGGTGGAAGGTGAGGAACATGGCGGTTCTGTCCTTGTTGCGTTTGAAGGGGTGGGGCTCGAGGGCTGAGGTGGAGGACGTGACTGAGATGCGTTGAGAGGCATCTTCAACAACGTGGGAGGGCAAATTTCGATTTTTAAAGAAGGAGGCCATCTGATGCATTATCTGGTGCTCCTGGTCGTCATGGGAGCAGATGTAGTGGAGGTGGAGCAATTCAGAACACAAGATAGCATTTTTCCAGGAGGTATGGTGGAAGGGGATGTAATCCAGGTAGCTGTGGGAGACGGTGGGTTTCTAATAAAACGTCAATCTTCATTCAGTGCTCGTGTGTGGAGGTGTAGAGGTCTAGGAAAGGGAGAGAGATGTCAGATATGGTCCAGATGAATTTGACGTGGGAGTAGAATGTGTTTGTGAAATTCATGAATTGTTTGGCCTCCTCGTGGGAGCACGAGGGGGCGCCGATACAGTCATCGAAGTAGCGGAGGAAGAGCTGAGGAGTGATGCATCAGCAGGCCTAAAGTTTGCCAAACTCTCTGAGCTCTGCAAGTTTTATATTCACTCCATGGTTTTGCTGTTCCTACTTCCGACCTGTGCCCACAGACTATGCCGCATTCCTTGACCTCTTTCAATTTTAATCTCATTCTGCGCTCTGCTGCTCCTGCTTCCGGCTGCTCCCTGCATTCTTCGCCACGCTCCCTGATCTCTGTGAATTTTATAATCACACCGTGCTTCTGATACTACTCGTTCTCATGGTATCGTGCAAACCAGCTCGGTTTCACTGAGTTCAGCGAGTTTTATACGTAACCCGTGCTTCTGCAGTTCCTCCCTCTCATGGGTTTTCACAGACAAGGCCATGCTCCCCGAGCTCGGGGGATTTTATATGCATTTCTTGCTGCTGATGTTCCATCTTTTGACTCATCTCCACAGAAACGGCCGTGTTCCATAAACGCAGTAAGTTCTGCACCCACTCCGTGCTTCTGTAGTTACTACATCACACAGCTCACTACAGAACAGTTTATGATTCCGAGATCCGTGAGTTTTATTCACACTCAATGCAGCTACCCACTCTCCATCTGGCTGTTCATCGCAGATCAGGCCGCAATCCCCCAGTTCAGTGAGAGTTATACTCACTCCCTAATGTTGCTGTTTCTCCCTCCAGCCACCTCGGCAGACGATGCCATACTCCCTGAACTCAGTGAGTTTAATACCTTGCTGATTATCAATCCGACCACACCCCCTCAGTTCGACTATAATCCATATGTGCTGAAGTTTTTACTCAATCGGTGCTGCTATTGTTTCTCTCTCCGACTGTTCCCAAAAAACTAGGCCACGCTCCGCAATCTCAGTGAGTTTTATACTCAGTCTGTGCTACTGTAGTTCCTCACTCCAAACGCTCCACATAGACTTGACTGTGGTCTACGAACTCAGGGAATTTTATACTCACTCAATGACGCTGATGTTTTGCCCTCCGACCAGTCCCCACAGACTAGGCCCATATCCACGAGCTCACTGAGTTTTTACTCGATTCGTGCTGTTGTTGTTCCTCCTTCTGTGCAGTCCCTACGGATTAAGTCACAATCCTCAAGCTTAGTGAGTTTTAGAATCACCCCGTGCTGCTCCTGCTGCCGTTCCTCCTTCTGACTACAATCATCAAGCTCAATGAATCTTGTACTTCCTGTGCTGCTGCTAATTCTCCCTCCAATCACTCCCCACATACTCGTCCACGAACATAAAACATTGAATATAGAATATCAAGCGCAATACAGGCCCTTCGCACCTCAATGTTGTGATACTTGGTCAAACCAATCTGCAGCCCACCAAATCTACACTACTCCTTTTTCATTCTTATGTCAAAATAACGCCCACTTGAATTTGGTAAAGTTAGGAGAAAAACGGGTCATCTGGACGTAAACCAACCAGACATCTAGACGTAATTCCCGACAGTGTGTACAAAGGCCCTTCGATACAACAGATACACACTGACCCTCCGAAGATTAATCCACCCATACACCTTTTCCCCTTTGACTAGTGCACCTAATTGACAATTTAAGCGAAGTTAATTCACCTACAGTGCACATCTTTGGACTGTGAGCGGAAACTGGAACAGCCAGACGAAACACACACAGACGCAGGGAGAATGTACAAACTCCACACAGATAGTCACCGGTGGTTTGAATCGAAAACAGGTCCCTCGTACTGTGAGACAACGATGCTAACCACTGAGCCACATGGAGAGAATGCGCAAACTCCACAGACACAGTCGGTCGGGGCTGGAAGAGAATCTGTGTTCCAAGTACAAGGCGTCAGGAGGACGAAGGACTGAACTATCACACCAAAAGCCACCTTCACCCTGTTTGAAAGCGCAGTTGCTGTGCATTGACACTTTCTGGAACAATATTTTCACTTCTGCTTTCCTTGTGAAGGCGGCCGGGTCAAAGTCAAGAAGAAATGTGCTTTTTTTGTGTCACAGTGCACCACGGATTCCTGACATACACTCTCTGCCAAACATATCCCAGATAACTCATTTCCCAGGGCAGAAATCACTAACACGAGGGGTCATAATTTTAAGCTGGTTGGAGGAAAGTATAGAGGGGATATCAGAGGCGGGTTCTTTACACAGAGAGTTGTGAGAGCATAGAATGCGTTGCCAGCAGCAGTTGTGGAGGCAGGGTCATTGGGGACATTAAAGAGACTCCTCGACATACATATGGTCACAGAAATTTGAGGGTGCATACATGAGGATCAGTGGTCGGCACAATATCATGGGCTGATGGGCCTGTTCTGTGCTGTACTGTTCTATGCTCTATTTTGATGCTGTCTGCCGTTTAACTACGTATGTGAATCAAAACCAGAAATCCACGCAGATGTTTTGGAGCAATTCATATTTCTAGTTTCTAAGTGCTGGGCACGCTTACCGTTCATTCAGTCAACAATAGGAATGGATGAATTTACAGCCTCAGTGGAAGCTCTTGACCTGCGCTCTCATGCAATCACTAAAATGAAGGTGTGCTCTAAAATCTAAGCGATGTTGGAACTGAAGCAAACGAAATTACAGCCTGTCGAATTACGTTTTACCCTCTTTGTTTCCTTTTATCACAGAGGAGCAGGAACGTCTAAACAGGGAGGAACTAGAAAGTGAGCTACATGCATCTTTGGCGAAAAATCTTCTCTTTGATTCAATCAGCAACAAGAGACGTGAAGGTGTTTCGGTCGGGAGAACTTTTCACCACTTGAACACAGAAATATTACACCATTTTGACATCTCTGATCGCCTTGTACCTTTTATGAATATGTTTCGAAGCTGCCTTTTATATCTCCCGGGCACATGGATGGGACGTTCCTTATGTTTCTACTTCACCTTGCATTACTAGCAGAACCTTCCGCTGGGCAACTGTCACATGGTGGCCACCACTTTTGTGAAACTGTTTTGGAAATGAAGACACGCCCGAATTGTTACTAAATCCCACGATGCCTCCCGACAGAGGTTCTTTATTTTTCAATAATGCCAATAATGCTGGATGATATCGATCTACCTGAAATCGAAACGTAACAAATTAAACGGCTTCAAATTTCAGTGTAGTACAGGGTCCGGCTGCCCTTCTGTCATGTATCACGTTTGCTCATACTCAAAAATTCCCAGTTCAAGACCCTTTTTGGAAATGAAACTGAGGAACTGACCGATATGCTAACAAATGATATTGCATCAATTTTGTTTTCTATCTATCCAAGAGGAGCAGGAAAATCTCTGAGCTTCAATCAGGCAACATCGGCGGATCGAAAGTGTGAAAATCTGTGTCGCAGGAACAGTTCTTCATGAAAAAGAATTATATTGTAATTTTATTAAAATGCTCTAGAGAAGCAAATTTGCAAATGCATTCAACATCACAACGACTGACTGCAACTGACTCAGCAGCTTAAATATGTGATCAACAACATGAAAATACCAATTCTGAATATTGAATCGCCCAACAAGTGCTGAAAATCGATGGTTATCTTCAGTAGGAGGACAAGCTGAGAAGCAGAAAATGTATTCGACGTTATTTGTGATTGGGAGCAATGCACTGGATCCCTGGGATTTTGTAGGTCGCTTTGAAATTGAGGTTCCAGGAAGATTTGGCTTCATGAGTGAAATGAGAAGCAGTGCTAGATTGCCAGTCACAGCTGCTTCAGGTTCGGGGTATGAGTTCGATCCTTACGCTGGATGCCTTCGTTTTAGAGCTTCACTTTCCTTGGTGGATTAAAGTTCTCCATTCCACTGACCGTATCACCGGACAACATGCATTCTAACACTATCACTCACAATCCCAGGCCTCTCTCTCTCTCTCCACCCCTCTTCTCATTATCACTTGTGCCGTTTTTGTTCTGATTTCACTTCCTGAGTTAAAACTGTCCCTGCTTTATTAGTAGTGCCAGAGACAGCTTTGAAGTTGCAGCCAAATATGCAATGAAAGTTGTCTTCTTCAAAGGAACAGTTTCTACGTCAAAACTGCACCAACCAAACTATTCAAAGTCACAGAATGAGAATGGTTAGTTAACCACCCTGCACCCACCCCCTTTATCTGAAACTCCGTCTGCACCCACCCCACTCCAGAAGAATTACAACCGAAACGCCAACTTCTCCACCAGATGAAACTACCTTGGCTTATTGTGTTCTTTCAGCCTCCTGCCTATCTATTTTGGATTCCTGAATCTGCAGTTTTATTTTTATTGTCTCCAACAGAATGACAATGGCTTTTTCCTGGGGGAATTGATATTGGAAGCTCCATGTCAAATAGAGATGACCCACAATTAACTGATTCTGAATGCTTGAATTGGAGCCTCAGGAAACTCTCCCTTCTCGTTCTTGAGGGATCGTCTGGGTTTACACAATGAACAGTTTATTTCCGGTAATGGAAGGGCAGACTTTTCAAGTTTAGTGTGGGACAGAAGTGATGTGAGAGAATGGAGAATTCAAGCATTCCCACATCAGAGAGATCTAATTTGTTCAGAATCGCTCTCCTATCGTCTGTTTCGCGAACAAAGCAGAAATTGCAGGAAAACCTCAGCAGGTCTTGGAGCCTCTTGGGAAGGAAAGTAGAGTTAACATTTTGGGGGCAGTGACGCTTCTTTTTCCACGTCCATCTCCGTCTGTCTTTCCGCATTCTCCACTTTTAATGATTCTCTCCTGTCTTGTATCTTCATACTGAGCTTCTCTTTTATTATTTCCTCTTCTACCCTTTTTGCCAATCTCTGGATATTTTTCAAACCTGTTCCAGATCTCACTTTGCCCAGTTCGCACAGCATGTCATCGAAGTGAACAATTAACTCTGTTTCTATCTCCTTAGAAACAAGATGGACAGAGACCAGAACATATTGGAGTATGGTTTGTCTTTTCGGGCCATCTCATCTGCTTCACCATCGAATATTACTATTACGATTCACAACCCAATTTTCCAGCCGTTCCCCGGCAATATCTGATCCACCCTGGATTTAGGGCCCAGTCTCTTTCCGAACGATGGTGTGAATCCTTTCCCCTGCACATGTGCTGGCAAATTGTTACACAGTCTTTGTGTGTGGCCAAGCTTAGTTTCAGTCTCGCACGACAAACCTGATCTGTTCTGAGCAAAGCAATCCCCACTAGGGGGGCAGTTCAATGGGGTGAGTGTTCTGCTGTATTTTTGTGTGGTAGTGGTTATCATATTGGCAAGGTCCATGGCCCGTTATCGGTCAACAACAGGGTTGCTCCCTCATTATCTGAGCAAGGTATGGTGTTCCCACGTTTCATTGAGTGTGATCAAATATTATTTTTAGATTGAAAACAACAAATACTGGAGATCACAGTGTCTCAGGTAACATCCATGGTGAAAGAGCAAGCTAATGTTTCGAGTCTAGATGGCTCTTCATCAGAGATGAAGTGCAAAGAGACAGCATTCATGCTATAGTTCGGGTGTAGGTGTTGGGGGTAGTGGGTGCACAGTGTTGGTGGAAGAAATATGTTAAAAGTCTACATTACGTGATGGAATGTGAAAATGACAGGACAATGGCGTGTTTCCTGCCAGACCTGAAAGGACAATTAGTGGGATGTGGGACGAATGGACGTGATAACAAGTTAAACAAAAGGAGAGAAAGGTATCACAATTTAAATGTCTTGAGATCAGGAGTAAGTAGACAGACAGGAGGCTGGATAATCACAGCTAGCCAGGCAGCATTAGGAGGCGGAGAAGTCGACATTTCCTGTGGAAAGCTTCTTCAAGACTGGGGTGGGTGTGGGGGGAGCCGAAGTTAAAGGAGGAGGCAGGGACAGCATAGTTAATTGGGAATTAGATGAAGACAGGCAGACGGTACGACCTCAATGGGAGGAATGGATCCGGGAGGTGTTAGTGTACAGCAGCAGAGGGGGAGGGCCTGGGATGGGTGTTGGGGGATAGGACACCGGTTATTTTAAAATGGAAAACTCCATTTTGATTCCTCCAGATTTTAGGCATCCCAGGCGGAAGGTAATGTGTTTCGTCCAATATGCGCTATGTTTTGGGAATGTAGCCGGCCAGGGATGGTCATGTTGGAAAGGGAGTGGTTGGGGAAATTGGAATGGGCGGTGATGGGTAGGATCAATCGGCCGCTGCAGACCATCTGTGATGCTCGGTAAATCGTTCCTTAAGTTTAATTTCGATCTCCCCGAAGTAAAGAATGCCACATCGGCAGCAACTGATTCAATAAACTAGTTTGGAAGAGAGGCAGGTGAACCTTTGTTTCATCACAGAACTATTTGGGGCCCTGAATGGAGTTGAGGGATGTGGTGTACTGGCAGGTTTTGCATTCTTTCTGGTTGCTGGAGAATGCACCTGGGAGTTCGGAGGAGGGACTGTCCCCCTCACCCTCAATACAGGGGTCCAAACAGTTCTTCCAGGTGAGACAGAGTTTTACCTGGATATCATCTAAACCAGTTTACTGCATCAGGTGCTCCTAATGTGGTCTTCTCCAAATCGGGGAGACTGAATGAAAACATCAGCGCTGGCTCACTAAGCATCACAGCCGGGCCCACAGAGACCGACCGCAATGCCCGGTCACTGTCCCTTTCAACTTTACCAATCACTTCCTTGCTGACGGGCCATCCTTGGCCTCCTTTATTGCCAAAACTCACTGCAATTCCCATTGGAGGAACAACATTTATTTTCCTCCCGAGCAGTCTACAGTCTGGAATAATCGACACTGATTTTCCAATTATAAGTAAACTCTCACCCCACTCACCGACACCCTTTCCCCAGCTCTTCACCATTCCTTTCACTGCTCCCTGCCTCCAAACAGATTCATTCTTCCCATTGACTAAACAAGTTTTACCCTCGACCTGTCTTCAACTATACCAACTTCACCAATCAGCCCCCAGGTGCCCCATTGTCATTAACTCCCCTTACACCCAACCGAAGTCCTGAAGAAAAGTTACACACGAAAGGTGGTCTTCTACACCTCTTGATGTTGCGTGGTTGGTTGTATTCTTCCAATCTCCTGCCTTTCTACTTTGGATTCCAGCTTCTGCAGTTTTTTTTCTTTTGTTTCGAACTCAATATTAAGTCCTGATGGCCGTGACGTGCCGAGTCTGGAGACGAGATGTTGATCTTCCAATTTGTACATTGATTCACTGAAAAACTGCAGCTGATCAAGCACAGACATGTGGGCAATTGAGAAGGAAGTTGTGTGAACTGAACGGCAGTGGGAAGGTCATGTCATGCTTGCACTCAGACCTGATATGTTATACAAAGAGGGCACACAGTCTGAATTTGGTTCTCCAATGCACAGTAGGCCATATTAGGTACAGTGAATAAACTACACAAGATTGGAGGAGGTACATGCGAAATGCTGCTTCACCTGGAAACACTGTTTTGGGCACTTAGATAATAAACACCGAGGAGATAAAAGAGCAGGCATTGGACTATCTGCAGTTGCATTAGAAAGTCCTGTGGGATGTGGTTGGGCGTGGTGTAGGTGTTTGTGGAATGGAGTCGGGTATTCCTGAGGAATGATTGCTGCGAAAATGGAGAATTAATTTAAGCTGTGTTCGGTGGTCCTGTCCTGTTGAAGTTATCTTAAATCCTAACCCCTCCAGACTTCAACCACACAGATGAAGAGTAACCTAGACTGGAAACTTTAGCTTCTTCTGCCTGGATGGATGCTGCCTGATCAGCTGTGAGCTCCAGCATTTGTTAATTTCAGTACACATCTCGGCATCGGTAGGAATTTATTCCCACCTTATTATATTGCAGTTCTTGTCACAAAGTCTTTTTGCTTCTTAGGTTCGGGCAGGGGTTTGTTTGGACATGTTCCAAAGACAGGAAGAATCTGCTGCTGCCGTTGCAAATTTAAAAAAAGAAATAAAAATCATTGGGCCCCTTTCACTCCCGAAGTGATGTTCATGAAGGAGTTTCTATAAGCTTTATCACGGGACACGGCTGACAGTCACCAATTTAAGGTCGAGTGGCCGCTTTCTACTGGCAGCGGGGGATGGAGAATGAGGTCGCATCCTACTGTTTCTCCCTGTCTCACTCCGTTTGGAGCCGAGCAAGATAGCATCATTGATGGGTGGGTTTGCAATAAATGCTTGCAGTGCATTTTTCAGTTCAAATGTAGTGCACGGTCACACTAATACTTTGATCCGAAATAAGTAAAGCTCTATACCTGGATGGTCTCTAACCACCAATCTTTAGAATTTACACTGGATACAAACCAGTTAAGGAACAGAAACTACCCGCAAGATACCCTGCATAATCCCCCAAAACAAGCAAGTTACCCAGCCCTTTCGATCTGACTGCCTGATGTACATCACTCGTAATTGTCGTACGGGGAAGATTCAAACTCGATAAAGTTTGACTCAGACTGCTCAATCCAACGATCTTTTATTACTATATACTGGGGATAACTTCCTCAGCACATCTTTCCAGTTTATCTTGTTTAAAATGTTAAATTTGCATTTCACGGTCCATTTTTTCTCAGTTAACGTGAACATCTTGTTTATATCTAAATTATCTAAAGCAACCAGGCAACATCCTGGTAAACCTCCTCTGCACCCGTTCCAGTGCCTCTACATCCTTCCTATAGTATGGCGACCAAAACTGCACACAATACTCCAGATGCGGCCGCACCAGAGTCTTATACAACTGCATCATGACCTCAGGACTCCGGAACTCAATTCCTCGACCAATAAAAGCCAGTACGCCATATGCCTTCCTCATCGCACTATTTACCTGGGTGGCAACTTTCAGAGATCTGTGTACATGGACACCAAGATCCCTCTGCTCATCCACACTACCAAGTATCCGACCATTAGCCCAGTACCCCATCTTTTTGGTATTCTTCCCAAAGTGAATCACCTCACACTTAGCTACATTGAATTCCATTTGCCACCTTTCTGCCCAGCTCTGCAGCTTCTCTATATCCTGCTGTAACCTGCCACATCCTTCCTCACTGTCAACAACTCCTCCGACTTTCGTATCATCCGCAAACTTGCTCACCCAACCTTCTAACCCCTCTTCCAGGTCATTTATAAAAATGACAAACAGCAATGGTCCCAAAACAGATCCTTGCGGAACACCGCTAGTGACGGCACTCCATGAAGAAACTTTGCCATCAACTACTACCCTCTGTCTTCTTCCATCCAGCCAATTCCTAATCCAAACCTCCAACTCACCCTCAATTCCATATCTCCGTATTTTCTGCAGTAGCCTACCATGGGGAACCTTATCAAACGCCTTACTAAAATCCATATATACCACATCTACCGTTTTCCCCTCATCAACCTCCTTCGTCACCTTTTCAAAGAATTCAATAAGGTTTGTGAGGCACGACCTGCCCTTCACAAAACCATGCTGACTATCCTTGATCACATTATTCCTATCCAGATGTGCATAAATCCTATCCCTTACAATTCTCTCTAAGACTTTGCCCACAACAGAAGTGAGACTCACCGGCCTATAGTTACTAGGGTTATCCCTACTCCCCTTTTTGAACAAGGGAACCACATTTGCTATCCTCCAGTCTTCTGGCACTACTCCTGTAGACAAAGAGGACATAAAAATCAAGCCCAATGGCTCTGCAATCTCCTCCCTTGCTTCCCAGAGAATCCTAGGATAAATGCCATCAGGCCCAGGGGATTTATCTATTTTCACCTTTTCCAGGATTTCCAATACCTCTTCACTACATACCTCAAAGCCATGCATTCTACTTATTTGTGACTCAGTATTCACAGCGACGACAATGCCCTGTTCCTGAGTAAATACTGACGAAAAGTATTCATTCAATGTCTCCCCAATCTCTTCCGCCTCCACACGCAACTTCCCACTACTATCCTTGACTGGACCTATTCCTACCCTAGTCATTCTTTTATTCCTAACATACCTATAGAAAGCCTTAGGGTTTTCCCTAATCCTACCGACTAAGGACCTTTCATGTCCCCTCCTTGCTGCTCTTAGCTCTCTCTTCAGGTCCTTCCTGGCTACCCTATAACTCTCAATCGCCCCAATTGAACCTTCACGTCTCATCTTGAGATAGGCCGCCCTCTTCCATTTAACAAGGGATTCCAATTCCTTATTAAACCACGGCTCCCTCGCACAACCCTTTCCTCGCTGCCTGACAGGTACATAATTATCAAGGACACTCAATAGTTGCTCCTTGAACAAGCTCCACATATCATTTACACTCTTGCCTTGGAGTCTACTTTTCCAAGCCACACATCCTAAGTCACGCCTCACCGCATCATAATTTCCCTGACCCCAGCTATAACTCTTGCCCTGTAGTACACACTTATCCCTCTCCATCATGAGAGTAAAAATCACCGAATTATGGTCACTATCCCCAAAGTGCTCACCTACCTCTAATTCTAACACCTGGCCTGGTTCGTTACCCAGAACCAAATCCAGTATGGCCTCACCTCTTGTTGGCCTGTCTACATATTGTTTCAGGAAACTCTCCTGCACACATTGAACAAACACTGACCCATCTAACGAACTTGAGCTATAGCTTTCCCAATCAATATCAGGAAAGTTAAAGTCCCCCATAACAACCACCCGATTACTGTCCCTCATCTCCTGAATCACCTTCCCTATCCTTTCTTCAATGATTCTAGGACTATTAGGAGGCCTGTAAAAGACTCCTAACAGGGTGACCTCACCTTTCCTATTCCTAACCTCAGCCCAAACTACCCCAGCCCAAAGTCCTCATCCATCGTCCTTTCCACCACTGTAATACTATCTTTGACAAGCAATGCCACACCTCCCCCTCTTTTACCCCCACCTCTGACCCTACTAAAACATTTAAATCCTGGAACCTGCAACAGCCAATCCTGTCCCTGTTCTAGCCATGTCTCCGTAATAGCCACAACATCGAAGTCCCAGGTACCAACCCACGCTGCAAGTTCACCTACCTTATTTCGTATAATTCTTGCATTGAAGTATACACACTTCAAGCCACTTTCCTGTTTACAGGCACCCTCCTTGGAAATTGATGCCATGTTCCTAACCTCCCTACACTCCAGGCCCTGCACCCTGAAGCTACAATCTGGGTTCCCGTGCCCCTGCAGAGTTAGTTTAAACCCCCCCACCCCCCCCCCGAGCACTAGCAAACCTCCCCCCAAGGATACTGGTGCCCCTCAGGTTCATGTGTAGACCATCCTGTTTATAGAGGTCCCACCGTCCCCAGAAAGAACCCCAGTTATCCAAAAACCGGAATCCCTCCCTCCTGCACCATCCCTGTAGCCACGCATTTAAGTGTTCTCTTTCCCTATTCCTCGAATCTCTATCACGTGGCACGGGTAACAAACCAGAGACAACAACTCTGTTCGTTCTAACTCTGAGCTTCCAACCTAGCTCCCTGAAAGCATGTCTAACATCCTCGGCACTCCTCCTACCTATGTCGTTGGTGCCAATATGGACCACGACTTCGGGCTGCTCCCCCTCCCCCTCCAGGACCCGGAAAACACGATCAGAGACATCACGTACCCTTGCACCTGGGAGGCAACATACCAAACGTGAGTCTCTCTCGTTCCCACAAAACCGCCTATCTGTGCCCCGAACTATCGAGTCCCCAATTACTACTGCTCTGCTCTTCTTCACCCTTCCCTTCTGAGTAACGGGGACAGGCTCCGTGCCAGAGACCTGAGCCCCGTTACTTACCCCTGGTAAGTCATCCCCCCCACAAGTATCCAAAACGGTATACTTGTTCTTGAGGGGAACGGCCGCAGGGGGTCCCTGCACTGGCTGCTTCCTCCCAGTCCCCCTCACTGTCACCCATCTCTCTGCCATCTTTGGAGTTACTACTTCCCTATAACTCTGATCTATGACCCCCTCTGCCTCCCGAATGATCCGAAGTCCATCCAACTCCAGCTCCAGTTCCCTAACACGGTCTTGGAGGAGCTGGAGATGGGTGCACTTCCTGCAAGTGTAATCGGCAGGGACGTCAATGGCATCCCTCACCTCATACATGTTGCAGGAGGAACATTGCACTGCCTTCACTGCCATCCCTCTAAAGCTAACTTTTATTTTAAAAAAAACTGGGTCTAAAGAATACAACAAGCAAAATTCAGCACTTACCAACTTACCACAACAGATGTTATTATTAGGTTAGAGGAGGAGGGCGGGTGGGAGGCACTACCCGTGTAGTATCTCGGGTTCCTCTCCTTCGCGCTTTTAAAGGGGGAAAAACCTACCCAGGTAAGCTTACACTAACTGCTTCCGGGTCTCGGCTGCCCCTCTGGTCGTCGTCACTTCCCCCTGGTGCACCCGCTCTTTCTGTGAAGAGAGAGTGAAAGAGAAAAAAAAACACCGCTGCCTGCTACCGGTAAGTACTTTTAAAACCAAACGGTCTTACCTTCGCTGCTGCTCGCACTGGAAATGAGCGACGGCTTCGAAGGGTGAGTATAAATACTCACCGCTTCGGCCGTGATCGCTTTGGCCGAATGTCTGATCTGTTTACATATAAACAAAAGACCTCTCAAAATCATTTTTATCTCTACCAAACCTGACTGACCGAAGCCCATCCAGGTTTATTGTTACCCTGAAAAAAAAGGACAGAGTGTGCCAAGGAGCAGCTTTATCAAAAAATGACGAAATTTGTGACAGCTCTCCCTTTAGAAAAAACTGAACTATCAATACCAAAAGATGGCTTAATTTTTAACCTTCAATTCCCAGTTAGGACTCTAAACACACATATATACTCTCCTAAGTGTAAACATGCAAACAGGCACAACCCCAAGCAAATTCAGGCTGCAGTGCACACGCTAGCGAATGCCTATGTATCTCATTCGAGTCTCAATAGCGCATTGGAAATCACGTTTTCCTGACCTGCCACATGCGCAATTGTCAAATTGATTGCAATAAGCTCCATCTATACAGTCTGCCGTATTGTACTTACATATTTCCACAAATATCAATGGGTTGTGTTCAGTTTATACAATTGTCTCAGATGCATTGCTGTTCATATAAACCATGAAATGTTGTAAGGCCAACACTAAGCTCAAATTCTCTTTCTCTGCCGTTGAATATTTCTGTCGAACGTTCAACGCCCTGGAGAATACACAATGGATCTTTCCATTCCCTCGTCATCCTCCTGCAGGACCACCACACTGACACCCACATCACTGGCATCGCTGTCCACATTGAAAGACTTCGAGTAATCCGGTTTGTCTAATACTGGGGCAACGGTGTTTAGGCTGTCAAATGCATGTTGAAAGCCCGCTGCCCAGTGAAACTGTCTGACTTTTTTTTAACAATTCGGTGAGTGGAGCAGCCACACTGCTAAAGTTAAGCACAAACTTTCTATAAAATCCAATCAACCTCAGGAACAGTAGTACTTCCTTTTTTTGTCGACAGTGTGGAAAATTCCCCAATTACTTTCTTTTTCCCATCTCGTGAGGTCATATATCCACATCCAATAACATAGCCCACGAAGGTGACTTGGGCTTTGTCAAATCCTCTTTTAGCTAGGATTACCACCAAGCCTGCTTTCCGAAGAAGGTCGAACAAGTCAAATAAATGCTGCAAATGCTACTTCCGTGAGTGACTAATAATCTCTAGCTCATCAATATACACCACGCAGTTGGGTAATCCAGGAATGACCGTATTAGTCAGTCTATGAAATGTTGCCAGAGCATTTTTCATACAAAATGACATGACTTTGAAAGGTTATAGTCCCTGTGGCCTTATAAAAAGCCAGAATTGTATTTGCAGTCTTGCCAGTATTCTCTGAGCAATCCAATTTAGAAATGTAATTTTCTCGTCCCACTTTTTCGACGTAGTCCTCCAAACCTGGAATTGGGTCTGCATCAGTCTTTGTCACGGCGTTCACTTTGCAATAGTCCACACATAATCGTTGGGTATCTGGTTTTGGCAACAAGCCTGTGGCTGAGCTCTCGTGACTTAAAAGCATTGCGTTTATGACATCCTGTAGCATGCACTCTATCTCCTGAGCCAACTTGAGAGGGTTATACCGATAAGGATGTTACTTAATCAGAGTAGCATCTCCTACGTCTGCATCGTGCACAATTAATACTTCCCAGCTTATTTCTGCATATCTCACCATGTGACAGCAACATCTCTTTCAGGACATTTCGATTTTCTTGTGGAAGAAAGCTCAATAATTAATCTCAATTTTTGACAACATCCTCATTGTCCAATTTGATTTGAGGAACGCCCAATTCAAAATCCTCTGAACTTGATTCTTCTTTCTGTGCTGCAGTCATGAACACCTTCTCCAATTGCTTCCATTCTCTATCAAAATACATTTGAGCATATTCACATGACACACACTATGAGGTTTATTCCCGTTTGGGGTCTTGCGTTCTTTTCACTCAATTTCTTGTCAATATGATATGGTCCACAAAACCTGGCCTTTAAAGGCTCGCCTGAAACTGAAAGTAACACCAATACCTTATCCTCAATTGCGCAATTGCTAATTTATGATTTCTTATCTGCTTCCGATTTCATTCCATGCTATGGTACTTTCAAATGCTGACCCGCCAACTCTCCAGCTCTATCTAATCTTTCTCCCAAAATTGGCACATAGCCCAACTAGGTTCTGGATTATTAATTGACTTCTGACTTACTAATTTCTCCTTAATCAGTTTTATCGGTCCTTTTACTTCATGCCCAAAATAAACTTAAACAGATTGAATTTGGTCGAATCATTCTGTGCATCTCTAATCGCAAGAAGTACTAGCGGAATTCCCTGATCCCAATCATTTGAATAATCCTAACCACAAGCCCTCAACATAGTCTTTAGTATTTGATTTCATCTCTCCAGGCTCTCTGCGATTCTGGAGGGGACACTGCAGATTTGACTTATTTTATTCCCAAGTGATCCATAAACTCCTTAAATAGTTTCGATGTGATGTTTGATACTTGATCTAACTGGATCCCTATTGGCTGCCCGTGCCTCGTATAAAATTTAAGTAATTCTTCTCTAACTCTTTTAGATGTGATTTGTGTATTTGATTTGTCCCTGGAACTCTCGTCGATGTATCTAATATTGTTAAGAAATACTTGTTCCCACTTCTTGTTTGAGGCAGGGTAAGCAATCAATCAAGACTCTTATGAAACGTTCCTCAAATGCTGGAATTGGTATTAAAGGTGCAGGTTTTACTCCTGCCTGTGGTTTTCCAATTAGCTGCCATGTATGATACATCTGGCAAAGCTCAACTACGTATTAGTGTAGTGCAGGCCAGTGAAAATATTTGACACACACACACACCCAAACGCGCACACAAACAAAAAGGACCCTTTGACCCCTTTCCCCCTCCTGAGTCCCAACTTCGGAGTATGGAATACCTGTAAGGTGGTTACCGGCTATAATGTTTCCTTTGATAATTACTTATCCCCACCTGCTAGCTGCCTGTGGAAATCCTCTAATAAGTCCGTGGAAGTCTATCCATTTTGTTACAACTGTACAGGATGGGGATGCACTTCTGTGAATGTGACTATGTTTATTCCATGTGCCCTGGTCCAATGTACCAATCGCCAATGCTTTCCCTGTGGCACCTCGCATCTCATGCATTTGCCAACTGGAGGAGTGGGTCTCTGTTATTGCGGGTATTCAGGATCTTTGTGGTATTGGTAATGGGACACACCTTACTATGAGACGCCTAATAGCACCTCCATATTCTTAATTGTGGGATGGAAGGATCCAGTCTGGGACAATAATCACATCTCTTACTGAAAGACCCACCACTTTTCTAACGAACAGTTTTTACCCTAAGTCCGCAGTGCAACCATATTTTGTAGCTATGGACTACCCGTATTTTCAGGGTAGTCGCAAAGACAGGCCTGTTTCTAATTGAGAAGCCCCCTCCATTAGCTATACTAAACCCGGATATTATTATTTTCAGCGAAGACAAAGCGACTAACTTCATTGTCCTGAATGAAATAGGTAATCCCTGTGATGTAGTTGTAGGGGCATTTTTCATAACTGCTGTTCCCTGCCCATCTACCGGGAATGGGGCTGGGGTTTTCCTATCAAACGTTCAGTTTCATCTGTATTCTGAGTGCATTGGAGGGGTGGTGAGGCTTTGGTTAACAGGAAAGCCCAGTTTGTGGCTTACACATTTCCTAGCACCTTTTCCTGAGGAGGATCTGCAGGAATTATTAGCCATCAAAATTGAAACTATCTTATTTGTGGTCTAACCCGCTTGGGCAAGGAGACCGCTTGAACTTAGCAGGAGGTAAGGACATACTCTTATAATCACGTCCATCTCCTCAGCAAACCCGGTATGCCCTCACAGCAAAGAGGGTCCGGTTTGTTCCATAGTAAAGGGCAAGTGTATGATTTGGATTACTGTCCTCATAGAGAACATTACCAAGTAGGTAGATTTTTTTTGATTACTTACAGTGTGGAAACAGGCCCTTCGGCCCAATAAGTCCACACCAACCCGCCGAAGCACAAACCACCCAGACCCATTCATCTACATTTACCCCTTCACCAAACACTACGGGCAATTTAGCGTGGCCAATTCACCTAACCTACACATTTTTGTAGATAACATCTGCACCTTCGACAATCAAATGATGGAAGACACTGCATGGTTAGATGATGTGGGCTACTATATCCACGAGTGTCCCCTTGAGAGCAATATGGTGTGGGATGGTAGAGCCCAGAGTGTTCCCTTGACAGTGACGTGGTGTGCGCTGGTGTAGCCCGGAGTGTCCCCCTGACAGTGAAATGGTGTGGGATGGTGTAGCCCAGAGTGTTCCCTTGACAGTGACATGGTATGGGCTGGTGTAGGACAGAGTGTCCCACTGACAGTGACATGGTGTGGACTGGTATAGAACAGAGTGTCCCCCTGAGAGTGACATGGTGTGGGCTGGTGTAGAACAGAGTGTGTCCCTGACAGTGACATGGTGTGGGCCAGTGTAGCCCGGAGTGTCCCCCTGACATTAACATGGTGTGGGCCGGTGTAGCCCGGAGTGTCCCCCTGGCAGCAACATGGTGTGGGTTGCTGTAGCTCAGAGTGTCCCCCTGATCGTGACATGGTGTCGGCTGGTGTAGCCAGGAAAGAGACTGTAACAGCGGATAATGCAAAAGTGAACGCTTTTTCACTTTTTTTCTTGGTGTATTCGAAGTAAAGATGAGTGGCGCTTGTGTTCGGTAATTGTACATATTTTTCACTGTATTTTATATTGACAATAAATAATCACATTTATAAATATCGCAAACAATGCGGCCAATCAACCCCACACACAGACAGGCACAGTCGTTTCTTTAAAACAGAGATAGATACATTTTTCATGAATAAGCAACCAATAGTCAGTTGGGAAAGCTGGAGAATAGTTCTGAGAAATGCTTCAGCTGTTTTCAACCAACACAGCAGACGTTATCTCAATTGTCTCCTTTTGTTCCATTTTCCTATGCTCTTATGGCACTGTGTTGTCTGGTATTGCCTTCCCGCCTGTTCAGTGGAGGCTGCATTTGGTAGGTATTTGTTTGAAGAGAGTTAATGGAAAGGTGGTCAGGTTTGAGCGGTTGCATGTTCGATATCTTTTCCTAATTGTTATAGCGTTACATTCCAAACGACTTGTGATTGGTTTGAGGTGAACAGACTTTGAGAATAAGGCATTGCCACTTCAGACTGAGGTAAAGGATGGCCTTTCTGTTTAGGATTGTGTGATCCATGGTGTTCTCATTCCTAATGTACAGTGAGGAGTGGTTTACTGAAAACGTTCAAGATAAGCTTCCATCTGGTTTTGATGAACAAGAAAACAGACAGGAAAGCGATGTTCAGCCACACTCACATTAACAATAAGCATTCTGAATGGTGCAACAGGCTCGAAGGGCTGAATGGTCACCCGCTACTCCACATCCATGTGTTATTCTCTTACTCAACTCCTTAACGCTGTAACAGAGGGAGAGGAATATCCCATTCAGCTAGTTAGGATCGGTGCATTGGTGCATGTGGGTCTTTGTCTGTCTGTGTGTGTCTGCCTGTCTGGGGCGGGGGTTGTGAGTGTGAGAAAGTGTGTGCGTGTGTAGTGAGTGCAGAGTGTCTTAAGTCTGTGAGGGGGTGCATGTGTGAATTTGGGAGTGTGTGTGTCTATAAGGGTGTGTGTGGGTGTCTGTATGAGCGACTATGTGTACCTGTGTCCGTGTGTATGTGAGAGTGTTATGTGTAGGAATATCTGTGTGTGTGTGTGTGGTGGAATGGTGATCATCTGTAATGTGACATGAACCCAAGGTCCTGATGAAGGAGCGTCACTCCAAAAGCTAGTGTGCTTCCAATTTAACCTGTTGAACTATAACCTGGTGTTGTGTGATTTTTAACTTTGTACACCCTCGTCCAACACCGGCATCTCCAAATCATAACACAGAAACAGGGGAGCCTTGGGAAACTCTCAGCTAATAGATAACAGGGTTTAAACATTTGTTTTTAGGTTGGAAACTTGAAAATTGGTGGAGTGCCTCTGGAGTCAGTATGAGGTAATCACGTATTTGCAATCTATGTCAATGATTTTAGATGAAGAGACTGACTGGATTGGAGTTCAGTGTGTTCATAACCAAGATAGTCATTGAGTAAGATGCCAAGTGATGGTAGAAAGCCTGCAGCGGGTTACAGACAGGGGACGTCAACGTGCTAGCTTTCATCACAAACAGTATTTCATGCGTTATGGGAAGTTTGTCACAGAAGGATAGTAAACTATTGAATGGAGTGTCATTGAGTCATAGAGTGATGGAGCATGGGAACTGGCCCTTCGGCCCAAACTGGTCTGTGCTGCCCACGCAACTAATTCCAGTTGCCCACATTTGAACCATATCACGCTAAACTCTTCGAATCTATGCATTTAATTATTTTTTTGCATGTTGCTATTGTACCTGCCTCAACCAGTTTTTTTCTGCCAGCTCATTCCATTTCAAAAACACTCTATGCATAAAGAAATTGCCCCTCAGGTCCTACTTAAATCTTTCCCCTCTCACCCTAAACCTATACCTTGTAGTTTTCAATCCCTCATCGCTGGGAAAATGACTGTATGCATTCATCCTATCTATGGCCCTCATGATATTATATATCTCCAGAACGCCACCCTATCATTCTCCGACATTACAAGGGATGATATCCGAAATTGGCCAACCCCTTCCCTATAACTCTAGGCTATTAGTCCTGACAACATCCTTTTCAAACTTCTATGCCCTCTTTTCAGGTTAACAGGGTGACCAAAACTGTACACAATACTCCAAGTGTGGCCTCACCACGACTTACAGAATGGTAACATAGTGTCCCAAATCCTGCATTCTCTGCTTTGTACGATGAAGGCCAGCATACTAAATACCTTCTTTACTTCCCTGTCTACCCGTGATGCTGCTTTTTAATGAAATATGGACTTGTGGTCCGAGGTCCCTCTGTTTCACAACACTCCTCAGAACCTGACTATTTACTGTATAAGCAATATCTTTGTTTTACTTTCTGAAGTATAACACCTCCGATTTATCTGTATTTAATTGCAGTTGCCAATCCTCAGCTCACTTCCCCATCAGATTAAAATCCCTCTATTATTTCTGATTACATTCATTGCTATCAACGATACCTCCTAACTTTGTATCATCCATAAACGTGGTAACCTTCTTGGGAGTACTTGGAGTATGTTGTGCAGTTTTGGGCCCCATATCTCAGAACAGATGTACTGGCCTTGGAACGTATTCAGAGGAGTTTCACGAGAATGGTCCCAGGAATGAAAAGCTTAACATATGAGGAATCTTTGAGGAATCTGGATCTATACTCAATGGATTTTAGAAGGATGATGGGAGATCTGATTGAAACATACCAAATACTGAATAGTCTGGACAGATAGATGTTGCGAAGATGTTTACATTGGTAAGATAGACTAGGACCTGAGGGCACAGCCTTAGAGTAAAAGGAACAGCTTTTAGAACGGAGATAAGAGCAATGTCTTCAGTCAGAGATTGGGGAATCCATGGAATTCAATGCCACAGAAGGCTGTGGCGGCCAGGTTACTGAGTATATATAAGATTAAGATGGACAGGTTCTTGATTGTCAAGGGGATCAAGGGCTATGGCAAGAAAACAGATGAATGGGGTTGAGAAACATACCAGCCATGACTGAATAGTGGAGCAGACTCGATGGACTAAATATTTCAATTTCTGAACCCATGTCTTATGGTCCATATCATACCTTGTGCATTCACATCCAGGACGTTTATGTAAATAGCAAATAACAAAGGTCTCAGCACCGACAACTGTGGCACACCATTAGTGAAAGGCCTTCAGTCTGAGAAAAAATCGTCTTCCATCACTGTCTGCTTCCTACCATCGAGCCAATTTCGAATCCAATTAGCTAGCTCTCTCTGATCCCATGTCACCTAAACTCATTGACTAACCTGCCCCTATGGGACCTTGTCAATAGTCTTACTGAAGTCCGTATACAGATCATCCATTGTCCTACCCTGATCTATTCTCGCGGTTATCACTTTGAAACAATTTAAAAGATTTGTCAGACATGATTTCCCGCACACAAATCCATGCTGACTACTTCTAATCAGACCTTGAATTTCCAAATGTTGGTTCATCCTGTCTCTCATTATCCTCTCCACAACTTGCCTAGCACTGATATTACGCTTACTGACTAAGAGCTCCCCGGCTTGTCTTTGCTACCTTTCTTAAACAATGGAACCACTCCAGTGGCAAACGATGAAGCAAGAATCTGTGCAAGGGCCCCTGCAATTTCTTCCCTCGCCTCCCCTAACATCCGAGGATGGACATGTTCTTGCCCAGGGAGTTATTCACTTTTTTGTGCTTTAAGGTAGCAAGGTAACTATTCTCTCCTGAGCCACGCTTCTATTCTTAATATGGGGAGAGAACCTCTTGAGATTATCTTTCACCTTTTCTGAGAGGTCCATGTCATGCACTTTTTTGGGCTTCTGATTCCCCTCTTAAGGGTTCTTCTACACTTTGTGTAGTCATCTAAGGATTGACTTAAGCCCGATATCTTAAACCCAAATTATGCCTTCTTTACAGTCCTTACCAGAGCCTCAATATCCCTCGCCATCCAAGGATCAGGTTCCTCCTCAACCACCGTCTATCTAATGAAAATAATCCTAATTTGTTCAATCTCTCTTCATGGCTGGCACCTTTCATACTAGGCAACATCCTGGTGAACCTCTTCTGCACCCTCTCCAAAGCATCTACATCGTTTTGCTAGTGTGGCGACCAGACTGCATGCAGTATTCCAAAATGTGATTGAACTAAAGTCTTACACAACTGTAACATGACCTGCCAACTCTTATATTCAATACCAGGTCCAATGAAGAAAACCATGCCGTACACCCTACTGATCTGCCTTGCCACCTTCAGGGAACAATGGATCTGAACACCTGGATGTCTCTGTACATCAATGTTCCCCAATAATTTTCTATTTACTGTATGGTTCGTTCTTGGATTGGATCGTCCAAAATGCGTCGCCTCACATTTGTCCAGATTGAAGTCACTCTGTTATGTCTGTGCCCATCTCCCCAACCTATCTCTCTTCTGCTGTATTCATGGACAGTCGTCTTAACTGTCTGCTACTCCACCAACCTTAGTGTCACGTGCAAATTTGCTAATGAAACAAGCTACAACTTCCTCCAAATCATTTATGTATACCACAAAAAACAATGGTCCCAGCAAGGGTCAAAGATCTAAATTTTGAGAAGCTCCCTTCCATTATTACTCTTTGTCTCCTGTTGCCAAACCAGTTCTCTATCTATCTAGCTAGAATACCCATGCAACTTCACCTTCTTCATCAGCTTCCCCTGGAGAAATTTATCAAACGCCTTACTAAAGTCCATCTGTATAACATCTATATCCCTTCCCTCATCAATCAACTTTGTCACCTCTTCTAACAATTCTCTTAGGTTTGTAAGCCATTACATTACCTGCACAAAACCATGCTACCTAGTACTGAAAAGTTATTTTATTCCAAATGGGAATATACCCTATCCCTCTGTATCTTCTCCAGTAGCTTCTCTACCACTGACGTCAGGCTCTCAGGTCTGTAATTACCTGGATTACTCCTTAAACAAGGAGACACCATTAGCAATTCTCCATTCCCCAGGGACCTCTCCCGTGTTCAATGAAGCTGCAAATATATATGTTAAAGCCTCAGCTATTTCCTCTCTCCCATCGCTCAGTCACCTCGGGTAGATCCCATCCAGACCTGGGGACTTGTCCTTCTTAATGCCTTTTGAAAATCACAACACTTCCTCCCTACTTACGCAAACTTGAGCAAGAGTAATCAAAGATCTATACCTAACCTCAATATCTACCGTGCCCCTCTCCTTGGTGAATACCGATGCAAATTACTCATTAAGATTCTCACCCATTTTCTCTGCCTCCAAACATATCTTTCCTGCTTTGTCCTTGAGTGTGTCCACCCTTTCTCTAGCTACCCTCTTGCTTCTTATATGTGACCAAAATCCTTTAAGGTTTTCCTTAATCCTGTTCGCTAAGGATACCTCATGACCCCTTTCACAATATTCTTCCACGGCTTCCTCTCTCGCCATTCGCCTAGACATTATGTACACACACTTTTTACTCTTAGCTAGTCTCACTTCATCAGTTGTCACCCATGGTTTGCAAACCTTGCCATTTCTATCCATCATTTTCACAGGAAATATCTCTCCTGAACACTAATTAACCTCTCGACAAAAGCTTCCCACATATCAAATGTGGATTTCACATGAAACAGCTGTTCCCACTCAACGTTTCCGTTTCCCAGCTCCTGCCGAATTTTGCTCTACTTAACCTTCCCCCAGTTTAACACTTTTCCTTTAGGACCGCTCTCATCTTTGTCCATGACTATTGTAAAAGTAATGGAATTGTGATCATTATTCACAAAGTAATCCCGTACTGAAACTTCAACCACCTGGGCGGGCTCATTTCCCAACGCTAGGTCAGTATGGCCGCTTCCCGAGTTTAACCATTTTTATGCTGCTTTAGAAAACCCTCCTCGACGATCCTTACAAATTCTGCTCCATCTAGACCTCTAACACTAAGTGAATCACTGTCAATGTTGGGAAAATTAAAATCTGTCACCACCATCCTGTTGCACCTACATCTTTCTGTGATCTATCTGCATATTCGTACCACTACAGCTGTTGGGAGGCCTGTAGTACAATCCCAGAATTGTTACTGCACCCTTTCTATTTCTTTGCTCTGCCCATATTGCCTCACTGCTCGAATCTTCCACGGTGCCCTCCTTCAGCACAGCTGTGATATCTCCTTTGAAAAGTCATTCTTCTCCTCGACCCCCTTTACCTTCCTCTCTACCCCGCATGAGGCATTAATGTCCTGGGATATTTAATTGCCAATCAGGACTTTCCCTCAACCAAGTCTCAGTCATAGCAATAACATTATATTCCCAAGGAGTATTCTAAACCCTAAGTTCATCTGCCTTAACTGCTAAACTTCGTGCATTAAAACTACCAGTCCCTCTGTGTCCATTCTCCACTTCCTGCTTCCTCTTACCCTCAGCCGTGCTGATTTCATTATCTGGTTCCTTAGGTTTTAGTTACTATCTCCTTTCTGTTGACCAACCTCCTCACTTGATTCCCGATCCTCTGCCACATTAGTTTAACCTTCCATAACAGTGTTAGCAAAACCACCCCCTAGGACATTGGCTCCAGTCCTACCTAGATGTAGACCGTTCAATTTGTAGTAGTTCCACCTCCCCCAGAACCGGTCCCAATGTCCCAAACATCTGAATCCCTCCCTCCTGCACCATCTCTCAAGCCAAGCATTCTTCCTGATTATTCGATCACTCCTACTCTGACTAGCACTTGACACTGGTAGCTATCCTGTGATTACTACCTCTGAGGTACTACTTTTTTTAACGTGGTTCCTAACTCCCTAAGTTCTTCTTATAGGACCTCATCCCTACGGCACCTTAATGTGGGGAGAGATCATTGTGGCTTATAATGTATTCGGAATACTATATTAGACTGATGAATGGGCTCTGTAACTCCAATTAATGCTGATCTTCTTCATGTTAATCGTGTTTTTGAATGTCCTGCGCATTGTAACCTGCACGCCTTACTCTGTCTAAGTTTATTTTTCACCCTATGATCTGTGTGCCCTTGCGTGCTGTCATCTGTCCGTACTGCTTGCAAATAAAGCTTTCACTGAACTTTGGCACATGTGACAATAAATCTAATAAGTGAATTATTTCTCACCCAAACAGTGTCTCTTTTACAAATATGTGATCGTCGCTAACCCTCACGTTTCAACGTAATCAACCCTCCTTGTCTCATAGCACTACAGATTAAATACTCAGTTCCATCACTGTCTCCTCATGGTGTCATCATCTCATGGATTAGACTGTTGTTACTTGTTTGAGCTGTGCCTGTGTTAGTGAGATCATGCCTTACAAAGGAGATCATACCTGTTCACAGTGCCCCAAATACTCTCTCATAATGGCCCGACTATTACAGGAAGACGGCTTTACTTATGCATTTGAATCATATTACAATGACGGGCAACATACCATACAAGATGTTCAATACTTAACACCCTGGGAGGTGCTATTTTTGGTGACTCATGATCAAGGACATTCAGGTCCTTTTGAAAGACAACACTTCTCAACCTTGTACCATTTAAACAATACAAAATGAGATGCATGCTGTTTATTTCTCACATCCAAATCATTTCTATGCCTTGCAAATTATTGTGGTTCAAACACTGAAACATGTGATATTCCATGAGTAACTGCCTTCGGTCCATAAAAGTACAAGAAGCTCAATATTGCTTCCACTGACCAATTCTCAATCCATGTGGTATATCCAGTTGCCCCCGTCCGCATCTTTTCAATGTACTCCAACTTCCTTTGTTCACTTGTTAGCAACAATGTAAAAACAGTCTGCAAATTCAAATACACCTCTCCCACTAGTTCTCTTTTGTGGATGCATCAACTAACACAAACTTCACAGGTTTCTCAAGGATGGTTTCCGGATTCTAAATCTAAGCTGACTCTGCCAAGTCACACCGTGATTTCCCAAGTGTCGAGTTATAAAATTTCTCACAGTAGGTTCTAATATTTTCCTCAGGAGTGACACCAACGTACCCATTTATTATTTTTTTTTGTTTCCCCTCCCACTCCAGTTTTACATATTTAGGATTACAATAGCCACTTTCCAGTCTGCAGGAACCCGAATTTCCAGAATCTAAATAATTTTGAAGGGTAATCAATATTTTGTTCTTGTCATTACAACATTTAAAAGACATTTGGATAAGTACATGAATCGGAAAGGTTGGGGGGATAGCGGCCAAGCGCGGGCAGGTGGGACTAAGTTAGTTTGGAATTGGAATAGTCAGCATGGAGTGGTTGGACCGAAAGGTCTGTTTCTGTCCTGTATGACTCTCTAACTCTTTCACTAGCTGTAATGCCACTTCCCTGAAAACACTGGGATGGAACTCATTTAGTGCAGTAACTTGCCAACCTCTAATTTAATTAGTTTTTTGACTAAGTTATCTTTATTAAATCTAATCAAGCACAGTTTCTTATTTTCTCCAGTCAGTCTGTCCCATAGGATTTCTGGAAAATTTTCGGTACCTTCCATTGTGGAGACAGTGCAAAGGTATTACCTCAGCAGGAGGCAGAGATGGATTCCTTCACTGTGTGAATGCATCGGAGCACTGCAATTGGGAGATGATGGACGTGACACCCACTCCTGCTGAGAAAGTTCTAGAATCAAAACTGTTCAATAAACTGTCACTTCCTGGTCACTGACAGCATAGTGTTCTCCCTCGTGCGTGGTTACAAGTTATACTGAAACAGTTGACACAAAGCTGTGACCATCCCCTGGCGAGGTAAGAAAACGTTTTGATCAAAATATGTGTAATGAGAAGAGTTGCCAGAAGAGACTTGTAACTGGAAAGGTGTGGAAACAGCGATGAGGCAGAACCGAAGACTGGGGATATTGTGAAGGTGGTGAGGGATAGGTTTTGTGGTAGACGGAATATTAAAATATATATCAGCTCAGGACAAAATGGGGTAATCGTGGTTATGGACACTTCTGTTTCTCCTCAGCCGTTTGTAAGCGAAGGATATGAAATTCATGGAATAGAAATGGAGTTTGTGATTGAAAGCGAAGACAATAGTTTGGATCTTTGACAAATATACATAGCAGAGAAAACGATGACGTTGACAGAGGATTAGTAAATCGACAGAGAGAAACTCACCAGGAACACTAACAAGAGCGAGGATAGGATAGTAACCTGCCTGAATAATCATCAGTACACAGAGACAATCGAGATGTTTTTACCACACTGAAGTCTCCTTCCCCACAACAACTTCCAATATAAAAACTGTCTCTGGGCACACCTGACCTGAACATACACCAGAAATATGGATTTCGCTGGATTTTACTGTCATACCTCTTATCAGTTAAGTATCGTTTACACAATGTAATTCAATTATTTGTTTATAATGGTGCAAACATCTTATTGCACAGTTTCTCTGCCTTTTCCTTTTTTGATTTGTTGCAGCCCTAGCCCAAAAGTGAATGTTCTGTTTACTGAACAGCCTTAGGCAACTGCCTGTGTGGAGTTTGCACGCTCTCCCCGTGTCTGCGTGGGATTCTTCCGGGTGCTCCAGTTTCCTCCTACAGTCCAAAGCTGTACAGGTTAGGTGAATTGGCCATGCTAAATTGCCCATAGTGTCAGGATTGAATATAGGGTACGGGAATGGGTCTGGGTGCGTTACTCTTCAGAGGGTCGGTGTGGACTTGTTGGGCCAAAGGGCCTGTTTCCATACTGTAGGGAATCTAAACAAAAATGACCTGTTGATTGGGATTCAAGGGTCAGACACAGTATGTATTTTTCATCGGCGAAGAAACAGAAAGCGATAGAAGATAGTGACTATGGAGACTTATGAGAAGTAAACTGACATCCCCCCAGTCCCCAATGTCTTCTTGACAGACAGAATATAATAAAATGCAGAGAAAGAAACGGAATATATTCGGAAGGAGGAATGGCAAGTGACAATGTCAACAAAACAAGATAATTTGAAATGGAATGGCCGAAAAATGATTGATGTGTGTGTGTGTGTAGATAGATAAGACTGTTCATATGTGTGCCCCATATTCAGAATGAACAAGAGAGACATAGATAACAAAAAATGATGCATGCGATGTACAAAATTTATAAAACATTAATATGTTATTTAATTTTCAGCTGAGATGTTATGTTCCCCTTCTCTCAACGTCCTCTCTGCCTCCTGCCCCTTCCTTGCATTCCCAGGCCTAATCTCTAATTTTATCAGGATGTATGTTATACATTCCTGCTTCTGATCTTCCAATTTATTTCAGTTAATCAATTTTCTACCGGGAAACATATACATTGGCCTGCTGGATTCTGTAAACAACTGTTGCCTGTCATATTGATAGAGATAAAAGTTCTGGCATCAGAGCCAAACATTACAACATATTAATCTGTTGCACATACACTGTACAAAAGACCACAACACACAGGAATTGTCAAATACAGAAGTGCATCTACTTCCATCAATCATGTGGAATTCTCTATTTTTACATTTCCACGTCTATATTATCACTCTCTGTCTATCTCGCGCTCTCTTTTGATCTAGTTAATAAATCCTCCAATCGTTCTTCGTGTCCCATGTTTCAATCATCCCTCCTTCAGTTTACATCTATTGCCCACTTCTTGATGAGATGTCTTATAGTTGAGTAATGTAACTAAAAGATATGAGGGAGGAGTTAGCCAGAGTTATTTGGGAGGGGAACTGAGCACGGGAAGATTGTGAAGCAGCAAGACAGGGATTTCTGGAGATACTTCAGCAGCACAACAGAAATTCATCCCAGGTAAGAAGAACGATATTCAGCAGAAGACGAACTCAGGGAGAGCATAAAAACAAAAGACAATGCACACAATGTGGTGAAGATTATTGGGAATCCAAAGGATTACGAAGCCTACAAATTCCAGCACGGATAGCTAATAACAGCAAATGGGAGGAGCGGGTGGAATATAATATTACGATTGTTAATCATGTAAAAGAATATTACAAGAGATTTTTAGGTATATAAGAAGGGGAAGACGGAGTGAATAATAAATAAAGGACTGTTGCAAAATGAGATTTGAATAGTTATGGGAAGCAAAGAGGAATTGAATAGGTACTTTGCATCAGTCTTCACGGTGGAAGACACCAGCAAAATGCCAGAACTTCCAGAGATTGAAGGGATAGAGGTGAGTATAGTGACCACCAGTAAGAAGAAGGTGCTGGGGAAGGTGAAGTTGGATCAATAACCGAAACCACTTGGACTACACCTCGTAGTTCTAAAGAGATATCAAAGGTGATTGTGGGGCATTGCTGGCGATCTTTCATGATACTTTGGAGTGAGGGAGGACTGGTAACTGTAATCACCCCATTTAAGGAGAGAGACACATAGAAGACAGGAAGTTATAAATGGTCAGGCAAGTTGAAACTGTTGTGTAGAAGGACTTAATGGATCATTGGGTTTATGAATAGATGTGTGGAGTATAAGAACAAGGAAGTTGTGCTGTATATTGTTCATGGTGCGAATAAGCTACAGCATAACAAGAGTTAAATTTTCAATGCCATTGCGAACAGCAGACTTGAAAGTACGGTTGAAACAAAGGAAATCAGTTCGAAGCAGACAGGAGCATTAGTGACAAAGATACTGTTTCCTTGATCCTGGAATGATAATGTCGATATCAGCTTGTCAGTAAACAGACTAAAAAAAGTATAAAGAGCACAATAAAATCTGTTGCTGCTAAGCTCTCAAAGTGCAACTATGTAGCCAATACATATGAAGCTGAAAAGACACAGCAGGTCAGACAGCATCCTAGGAACAGGAACGTAAACGTTTCAGGCTGAAAGACTTCATCAGGATTGTGGCGGGGGACGGGAGCCGGGAAGTAAATAGAGAGAGGGGCGTGGGGCTGGGAGAAGTGTAGGTGGGTTGGCGATAGGGAATGAAAGTAGGGGGATATTGTGATTGAGCAGTGGGAAGGGTGCAAGTGATATACGATTGGGAAGATGAACAGCTTAGGTCAGGTCAGGGAAGGTGGAACATTGCATAAGGCTGTAGGTGGCGAGATGTCGAAGCCGGTGAAATCAATATTGAGACCATTGAGCTGTAAGTTCTCCAGCTGAAATATCAGGTTGTGTTCCCCAGTTTCTGTTTGGTCTCGATCTGACAGTGGAGGAGGCCAAAGATGGACCTGTTGACAGATGAGCATGGTGGGGAAGTGAATGAAATGGATGGCAACTGGAATGTTCGGTTGGTTAAAGCGTGCAGACAGCAGATGCTCCATGAATATTTCCCTGAGTCTCCCTTTTCCTCTACCTGATAAAGAGGAGACCACATCGGGCGTTGGAGACGAGCTGGGGTGGGGGGGGGGGGGGGGGGGTGGGGGGGGTGAGGGGGAGGTGCAGGATCAGGTACTGCTGAAACTGCTTCAGTGCTGTGCACGCAAGAACCAACCCGAATTCCCACCCTCAATATTGACTGCAGCAGCGAAATTTCCGTCCACCTGTAGCCTTATCCCATGTCCCTTCTCCCTGACCAGATCCACCTGTCCATCTTCTCACTCACATATCCGCTCCAGCCTTCCCACTGACCAATCACAGTAACCTCATACCTGCATGTACCTACCACCATCATACCTACCCTTCGCCCTTCCATATCCCATCACTCCATTTCTGAGCTCCCCTCCCTCTCGTCAGTCTTGATGTAAGGTCGAAGATATAAATATTGCCTTTGTTGCTCATCTGATTCTGTCTGGTCTGCTGTGTTTATCCAGCTCCAAGTTTATTAACTCTGGCCTCCCACACCTGTAGTACTTACTGTCTCCAAATTGTGGAACTATGTCGTCAACACGTAAGAAGTAATAATTTTGGACATTTGAAAAGATCGCTGACTCATTCCTCATTCCTTAACAACCCAACACACACATTCCAGATGAAGCAGCATTTCACTTGTACTCTTTCAATCCAATTTCTTTTCATTGCTGCTTACAATGCAATCTCCTTTACATTGGGGAGACCAAACAGAGACTGCATTGAGGAACACTCCCATTCTGTCTGTAAGAAGAGCCCTTACCCTCTCATTGTTTCCCATTTCAGTAACCTACGTTGGTCTAATGCTAATATTTTGGTCCTGGGCTGCTGCAATGGTCCAATGAAGGACAACCCAAGCTCGAGTAACACCTCACTTTACATTTTAGTACGTTACAGCCTGAAGGAGTTAATATTCAATTCCATACTTCGACAGCCTGATCCCATTATGGATGTTCTTTAATCTTCATGCATTCCTGCTCTCCCAATGGACTTGTCCTGCTTGTGAATCGTTTATCTTGAACTTAATTCAGGAACCCATTTCCTCCCTTCACAATCTAATATTTGTTCATTTTACATTTGATTCTCTTTTACCACAACCAAAAGTCCATGTGTCACTGGCATTGCGCCTCCACACCGTCTGTTTCCTGTCACCCCTCCTCTACCTCTGTCAAGATCTTAAAAAGCTCATTTTCCAATCCTTTTCTGTTCTGAAGAAATGTCACAATGGATTTGAAACGCTAACTCTGTTTGTCTGTCTCTACAGATGCTGCCAGATCTGCTGTGTGTCTCCAGAAATGAACAAAACACATTTTCAATTAAACAAATAACTGTGGATAGTGGAAATCTGAAAACAGAACAAAAAAAAAAACTGAGCCTTGAAGAATGATGACTGGACGCAATGATTAACTCTACTTTCACTCCAGTAATACTGCCAGAAGTGCTTAACTTCTCCAGCACTTTCTGTTTTTCAACACGTTTCAAACACATATGTCAACGTTGCTAAAACCTCCTGTCCAACCTCGAGAGCTACATACCGGGAAGTGAAAGATAACACAAGATCCACAAAATCATTGCTTCTGAAATGACGTAAACCTGGTATCACTGGCACGACAGAGCTCTTACTGTCTTAGTCAGGGAGAGAAACAGAGGGAGGAATGCATTCACTCTAAACACAGAATGTAGCACATACTAGAAGGGAAAGCATTCAGATGAACATGTTAAGGGGTGTTGGGGAATGAGACAATTTGTAAGTGTGATACCATGGAGAGACCTGCAGCTGAACGAGAATAAAAAAAAACGGAAGAAACCAGAGTAGGTCACTGAGTAGAGGCTGATGGGTGAAGGCGTCTCAGTGTGAACTGGGGGACAGGTAGCAGAACTGTATTGGAGATATTATAGCTCAAACTGTGCATTCCATGTGGTGCTGTAGACCGCAGCAACAACAGAAGCAGAATTATATTTAAACATAATCTGTAAGTTTTTGACCGTGATCATCCGTCATTCTACCATTATCATCGAGCTGATCTATGGGTTTAGTGACGAGTGTGGGTAAAAATGCCAGGGTCAGAACCATGTGTACCCCTAAAACTGATGACAAATCATAAGGCTACCGCACATGACTGGTTGCATTCCAAACAGTGGAACTAACACCTGATGGCGAGTGGGAATGATTCCAAGGCTGACTGATCAGATCGACGCTCTGCAGTCCTGCCACATCCAGTCATAAACGGTTTAAGCAACTCACTTCAGGAGAGGATTTTACACATGCCCCCATCCGAATTAATGGAACAGTTAGGATCAGTACAAATTACAAGGATGTAGTGTCTACTCCATACTCAGCCAGAAGTGTTGTGTCCATGATCCTCCTCACCTCGTCAGAATGCCCACAGAACCACAGATGGCAGTTTCTAAACAATCTGATTCACTTTATGTGACATGAGGAAACATATGAACACAGTAGATATGACACAGGCAATGTACAACAAGCCGTGTCCCTGGGGAAGCTGTTTCATTCCAGTTCCAATTCTGGCATTTGTCTAGAAATATGGAAAATTACTATGACAATTCCCTTAAGAGGAGATTAATTACAGGATGACCAATATCACCTCCTCAATTCCACCATGACAGTCAAATTGGTGGGAGTTAGATCCTGCTCAGAGTGGTTTCCGACAGGTCCCCATGTGGATATGGAGCTGTTGTGGAAATGTCACTGGATTACTAATCCAGACCAGGGTAATGCTCTGGCAGCTGGTGGAAGTTAAAAACAAAGTTAAAAATATTGGCATCTAAAATCTGGTGCCAGTAAGAGTGACCTTGTGTCCAATGTTGGTTGTAAACTTAGATCTCCGTCCCCAACATACTTTCAGGAAGTGGATCTCCCGTGCTTTCCTTTTGTGGCCGAAAAGTGACTCCAGGCACACAGATATGTGATGATCTTTTCAATAGTCTCGGAAACGGCCAAGCAAGACACTCAATTACATCAAACTGCTCCGTGGTCTTAAACCGGACAGAACATCCGTCACCAGCCTCGTTATCAGAAAAGGGAATGGGAAACACAGTCCTGTCGACACTGCAGAGACCTCCTTCCTAACATCTGAGACCATGTGACAACATTTAAAGAGCTTTCCCACATACTGCACAGAAACATCAGGAAAGGAGTGGGTCATTAAACACATTGAGCCTTCCACGTTCTCATCATGACCGAGAATCTCCTCAATGCATTTCTACCATAGCAGACTGAGCTATATTGCAATTGATTACGTCAACAAAATATTTGAGATGTTTGGGAATAGCTGGGACCCAAGGACATATTCCTCAGATACTCCACGAGCCTTCGTCGCCAATAAAACGATCCTTTTATGCCAGTGTTTCAGGTCCAAGGGCTGCTTTGCTGGAGCTTGTACACCCTGACCTGCTTCCTTTTTTCTTATTTTCGCCCCCACTTTTCTCTCTGTACCCTCCTGACCTCAAGCTGGACACAGAATTTTGGACCTCAATCTGAGCGCAGTGCGGAGGAAAGTGAGTCCTTACTTACTATTCCGCAGCAAGTACAGGACCTGAAATTGGCAGCTGCTACATCAGTAGAAGGTATGATCGGCCCCAGCAGCAAACGGAGATTGCTGAGGATTGGAGACTTGTTGCTGATTGGGTCCTGCACTGGTGGTGATGAAACGGATAGTGGAAGGGTATCATGGCAACATCAATGAGGTGGGCCCCACTAGTAATAGACATGTTTCTGACATTGGAACGGGATGGTACATGGGGCAATGAGCCGGTGATTGAGGAGTATCTGCCCAGTGGCAAACATCGTGCCTGAGGATCAGCAACTTCGATGTTGTTGGGGTATGTTGTAGATGGGGATGAAGCTGTCATGGAGGGGATGGCTTGCAGGGGTGGTCGGTGGTGAGGAGCTGGCTCACAACACATCAACTCTCTTCAAGTTATATCCTCTGTTTATTACATTGTCTTCAATTGTTCAATATGGTATCACTATGTGGCAACAAGTGAAAGCTTTTCACTGTATATTATTGTATTTATCCTAGAAAATACAACTGGTCATAAAATTAAAATCAGAAACTTTCCTGCCAGCTGCCCCATTCTGTAATCATGTCCAAATATTTGGCACAATCGCATAAGATTTGATTTTGCACACTAGGCTTGGGTCTACAGCAAAAATATTTCTGGAAATCTCCATCGTAATTACATCTTGCTGAATCACCTCTCCATCATCCTTTCTGCTCCAAAGTAAACAACTGGAGCTGATCAAGCCTCTCTCCATAGCTGATATGCTCCATCGTAGGGAGCATCCTGGTGATTCTCCTCTGTACACCCTCCAATACAATCACATCCTTCCTGTAATATGGCTCCCAGAACTACACACAATATTCCATCTTAGCCTAACCATACATTTGTATAGCTCTGACAATTTATATGTTGGTTAAAGAAGGCTATGCCTACGGGTTCCCTCTGCCGTCTTAACTAACCTATTAACATTAGTCAAAAAGTGTATTGCTGGAAAAGCACAGCAGATCAGCCAGCATCCGAGAAGCACGAAAGTCGACGTTCCGAGAATAAGCTCTTCATCAGGAATGCGGCCTCCAATCCTGATGAAAAGCTTATGCTCGAAACATCGACTCTCATGCTCCTTGGATGCTGCCTGACAGACTGTGCTTTATCAGAACTACACTTCTTGATTCTGATCTCAAACATCTGCAGTCCTCACTTTTTCCCTAACCTATGTGCAGTCACATTCAGGAATCTGTGGAGGAAGACGCTCTCAGCTTCCTAGTGTGCTGCCATTCATTGTATACTCCAATTTTTGGTTCCGCCTTCCAAAGTACATCACCACATGTTTATCAGGGTTACATTCCATCTGACCATCTCACCATTCCATCCGTATCTTCCTGTAACATAACGCCTTCCTCCTTACTGCCAACCATGTGGCCAATCTTTGTGTCAAATATAAACTTAATTAGCAAACTCCCTCACTCCCACCCCCCCCCCCCCCCAACACATTCACATCTAGATCATTTATGAATACCACAAATAATAAGATACACTGCACTGATTCCTATGGTACACTAGGGGACACTGGTCTCCAGTCACACAAAGAGCCTTCCTCCACAGCCCTCTGTCTCCTGCGAATAAGACAATGTTTGATATAACTCACGAATTTACCCTTGATGTCATGACTTTTTAAAACAGTTTCCCATATAGAGCATTGTCAAAGGCCTTAATGAAAAACCATAAGAACAACATGCTCGAAAACATACAATTGCATTCGCTTGGTATACCTTCCCTCTGATGATGTCATGCTGACTACCTCTGATCAAACCTTGCCTCTGTAAATAGAGATAAATGTCCTCCTTTCCTATTTTCTCCAGTACATGCCCTAACACTGATCTAATACTGACTGGATTACAGTTTTCCGTTCTGTTTCCACCATCCTTCCTGTAAAATGGGACCACATTAGTTGTCCTCCAGTTATTTGGCAACTGTAACTTCCCTATGGCCAGATTCGACTTAAAAATTTGAGTCAGAGCCTTTTGTCCTTTTTGTCTAACAGCAGCCTGTGATGCAACTTATCCAGACCTGGCAATCAATCCAATTTTGTACCAGCTGAAGCCTCCAATCCCTGCTCACATCTTATATTAGTCTGTTCAAGAGCTTCCCGATCCATCTTCTTGAATTCTGTCCCTGCATCCTCCTTCTCCCAAGTAAAACAGATATGGAGCTCTCATGTAAGAACCGATCAATGTTCTCCAGGTTCGCATACAGAATGCTCCCTTGGTCTCTAATGGGTCATAATTGTTTCCTGGTTATTCTGTTCTGATTGATGTACGTGGTGAACATCTTGGGATTCTCCCTAACCTTATCTGGCAGCACATCTCCCTGCCCCTGTGTCAGTCCGTCTCTCTGTGTGAACTTTCTAAACTTCACTGCGATCTCCTTTCATTTTGTCAATCACTGGATAACACAAACTGAGTTTCACCATCAGTTAATCTTGCCTCTAATAAGATTGACATGAAAGTAACTGTTTATTTTCTCTGTAATTTCCACGTTCTCTGCAAGGAATTATCTTGTGTGGATATTCCCGATTCCAACGTGCCCTTGCCTTCACTTTCCCATCAAGTATCAAGAGAAGCGTTTGGTCATCCTAATGTTTCTTTTTAGTTTGCATTTTTTTTTAATTTCATTATAAGTTCATTGGTCCTCAAATGTCTCTGAAGCCATGGCTTACAACAATATCTGGCAATTTTCAGAGCTGCTTCCTTTGATGTAATGCAAACTTTAACTTCTTTTGTGAACTATTGTTAAGTCACCTTACCCCTTTGCTGTTTGAACTGTGGTGGAAATGTGTGTATTGTACATTTTAAAGTGTTTATTTAAACAACAACCATTGTCTGTCTTACAGTAAATCTTTTTCATGTACATCTCCAATTCACTGAAGCTAATTTGCCCCTCATACTTTCGTGAATTGCATGACTCAGGTTTATAACTACAATTTCAAAAACAACTGTTTGTATTCAGACGTCGTATAAAATTCAATAAATTATAATTACTATTCCCGAAACCTCCTTTTCAGCAGGGTTTTCAATTGGCTCTTCTGATCACATAACATCAATTTCAAAATAGCCTCACCTCTAACTCAGTGCTTAACATACTGTTAAAGGAAACCATTTCAAATACGCTAATGAAATCCATTTTCCCAGCAGTATTATTCACGTAGATTACCACAGTTTAGATATAGCTTGAAACTGTTCATTATTACTGCGGTACCCACAAACCTGGATATATAATTTCTTGTTTCATAACATACCCAACATTTGTATTGCAACTTTCACTTTGATATATAACTTCCATTAATCTTTGCTTCTTCTTGCTGTTTCTAAGCTTCACCTTACTAGATTCCGTGGAATCTGAGTGATGTGGCCATCGCTTGGGAGATTAATGGTAGATTCAGCTGAGGTATTTGGTGAAGCCTATTTGGACATTGAGATAATCTCGTCACATTATTCATTCTTCTCAAGTGTTATTATGACATTTCCACTAGATCTCCCGTTATGCTGGTGGAGTAGAGAAGGACAATGATTTTCAACAATGCTATGCATTACCCCAGACAGCTGAATCTGCTCTAACCTGGGTGGGAACCTTACAGCAGACTAGTAAAGTGTTGCTGATGCTGGACAGGATCTTAATCAGATCACATCTGTAGTAGTGTGCACAGACTTAGTCTCCTCACTGAAGAAAGGATATTGCTATATTGGAAGCAGATCAGAGATGCTGCCTCCAACTGATTCCTGCAGTTAACTTACATGGAAAGGAATATCACATTGATCAAATATGCATTAGAGTTTACAAGAATGGAAGCTCTAGTCTTAGTTTTAAGTAGAACACCAGAAAGGGTCAGCAACAGAAGCCAATGTCACAGCCAATTCCATTTCTCCAGCCTGTAACAGGAACAGCAGACGGGTATTCAGGACTTCGAACCTGTTACACCAGAACAGGACAAGGTTATTCAGCCCCTGAATCCTTATATGCAGATAAAGGAGGAGGCCAATCATCCTCTCGAGTCTATAACACTGCACGCAGAGTAGGCCATGAGGCACCAGTATCCTGTTATGCAGCAACAGGATCAGTCCATTTAGCCTCCTCAAGTCTCTAACACAGGAACTGAAAGAGATTGGTCCACTAGAATAACAGGAGGACATTCAACACGAGAATTAAAGAAGGAGATCAAATTATTTGAGACTTGTTACGGAAAGGTGGAGGTAATTCACTCATGAGTCTGCTGTATGGGAATAGAAGACAAATCACTCCTTCGATCCCATTTCAGGAATGCAGGAGGTCATTGTTCAGTATCTCGAGCCTGTTGTGAAGGAATATGAAGAGACCTTTCAGCCCCTCAAAATGTTGGACAGCAACAGGAAAATTCCACAATCCCTCAGGCTTCTGATGTATTATCAGGAGGAGGAGAAGCAGATTTTGAATCTGTAAATCAGGACATTCCGGCCACCGAGACTATAATGTAGGAACACCATGGGGACATTCAGTCCATTGAGCGTATAAGTCAGGAACTGAGAAAATCCATTCAGACACTCATGCCTATTACACAGCGATTGGAGCAGATCTTTTAAAGTTTTGTACCTTTACAGAGGAACATGGAAAGGGAACGTAGAGTGTACAGAAAAGTTAGGAATTAGGATAATCATCTTCACTTGTCAATAAAAGTTTGTGAGCCAACTGTTGGGAATTAAGGGAAATTGTGAAGCTCCATAATTAATTAATTACCAACAGCGGATTTGTAAAGTAAAACCAGAATACATCAGAATCAGCATTTTATTAAGCATTTGTTTGCTCAAAACTGTAAAGATTTAACAAGCAAAGTAGCCAATAGAGATCCTGGAGAAAAAACATACCTGGAATTTGGAAAGGCATTGATTAAACGCTGCACAAAATATTAAGCTGTAAAATAAGAGGATATGGGTTTGGGAGTAGGTTATTCACCTGGATAGAGGGCTGGTGAGCCAAGAAAATGCAGAGAGATGGAATAGTTATTTCGTTTGTGGTTGGCAACTTTTGGGGTTGCATAGAGTTCAGACCATCCATTGTATTACTTGGATGATAGGAGAGAAAACACTACAGCCACATTTTCAGCTGACACTAAAACAAGTGGAAAAGTAGGTTGATGTAATGAACATGTAAAAAATATACAAACGGGCATGAACAGTTTAGATGAATGTGACAACATCTGGCAGCTAAAAGTTAACGCGGATAATATGGGATTAACCATTTTGATCAGAAGAATCCAACATATTATGGAAATGGAAAGGAACTCCAGAGTGCTTATGTGCAGAGGGATCTGGGTGTCCTTGTGCAGACCACAGAAAACTCACATGCAGATACAGCAGGGAATGAGAAAAGCAAGTACAATTTCAGCATTTACTTGTGAAAGAATAGATTATAAAGGGAGGGAAGAATTACTGCAATTTTGCAAGATATTAGGGAGACGGTAACTGACGTACTGTACGCAGGTTTGTTGTCCTGACTGCAGGAGGGATGTTGTTACGACGAAGGCAATTCAGAACAAGTACATTAGATTGATTCCAGAGTTGAATTTGTCTTTTCATGCGAGTTTGAGCAGTTCAGGCCGATGCACTCTTGGTTTAGAAGAATGAGAGGAGACCTCATTGAGGCCTGAAGAATGTTAAAGGTGATTGACAATATCGGTGTGGAATGGATATTTCCTCATTTGGGGAAAATTAGAAAAGAGATCATAGTTTTAGGATTAGGCAGAGCAGATTTAAAACGGGGTGAAAAGATCTTACTTCTCTCAATGGGTTGTGAGTCTGTGTAATTCACTGTCCCAGTGTGCAGGGGATGCTGGGACATTGGGTAAATGAAGGGATATGGAGAGCAGACTGGGAAATGGAATTGAGCCGGGATGACATCAGCCATGATTATATACAATAGTTGAACAGGCTTGAGGGGCTGGATTGTTCCTCTTTCTTATTCAGCCCTTTGACTGTGCTCCACAGGAACGGGGGAGGACTGGTTATCTATCAGGAATCAGGCACTCCGGATAAATCAGTCTTAATCAGTTTGACAGAACGTAACCAGTGGAGTCACACAGTGACCAGTGCTGGGTCCTCAACTGTTTATAATCGATATCAGTGATCAGGACGATAGAACAGATGTACTGCGATTACGTTTGGTGATGAAACTCAGGTAAGCAAGACATTAAATTATCAAGAAAATGTGGAAAGTCTGAATATTGATATGGACAGGTAAAGTCAATGAATAATACTTTGCCAAGTGGAATATAACGGAATGTAAAACCTGCCAGCTTTTTCAGGAAGAATGGAAGGCAGTATGTTACTGAAATGAAGAGGGATTACTCAATACAGAGATACAGTGTGTTCTGGAGGGTTTACTCTAACCCATTCAGACATGGGAGGTGTTGCTCCATCTCCCTGATGGTCTGCTCCCTGACATTCCCAGTGGTCCTACTACTCTCAGAACACCCGGGATATTTTGATGTAGTTGGTTGGCGGTGGGTAGTGGTGAGGGGAGGATGTTTGGAGCCGTGTATCAAGGGCCGAGAGCCTATCCTTTCTTTCCAAATGGAGACCGAAAGACGATGGAAATGGCTGACTGCTTCTGAATGAAGAGGCCGTGACTGCTGCCAGGACAGGGGGTATTCACCAACATGATGTACAGTGCATGGGCACACTGTAACATTAATGGGGTGAGAGCTCCTTCAGTTCCTCCAGCTCTCCTCATTAACATGGGGACCCCACAGAGCCATGTACATCATCGGGAATCCTGCTATAGTGAGAAAGCATGGATACACCTGGCAGCTCTTTGCTGAGAGAGAAAACATTCACCTCATCCACAATATATATACTTGTTTTCCAAACGGTGACATTGATGTTGAGATTAGATGAGATTACTTACAGTTTGGAAGAAGGCCCTTTGGCCCAACAAGTCCACGCTGACCCGCGAAGTGCAACCCACCCAGACCCATTCCCCTACATTTACCCCTTCAGCTAACACTACGGGCAATTTAGCATGGCCAATTTACCTAACCTGCACATTTTTGGACGGTGGGAGGAAACTGGAGCACCCGGAGGAAACCCACACAGACACGGGAGAATGTGCAAACGACAAATTCCTGAGGCGGGAATTGAACCCTGGTCTCTAGCGCTGTGAGACAGCAGTGCTAACCATTGTGCCACCAGGCCGCCGGGAAATGATGCACATGTCACCCACTCCGGCCTTGAAAGTTCTGGATCATAGAAGCTGAATGAAACAGTGACCCTAACAGCCACTGGCAGCACCACCCTCCCCCTGGTGTGAAGCTGCAGATCGTGTTGAAGGAGGTGACACCGCTCTGTGACCAGTTACTTGTTCAATCAGAGTCCCCTTACACTCTGCTCCTGGGTTAAGTGGAGATTGGCAAGCTGTTCCTGGAAAACCCGGGGTGAATCCAGCAGGTCCCTTTCCCCAGAAACATTGACTCTGTAGTTTCAGAGCTTCCCCTCTCTGCAGCCACTGTTCCATTTGATGTTCATGTGACAGACCCATATGATGTAACTACAGTCCCCATGCTCCATCCAGACTTGGGTCACCAAATCCTCAGGTCTGCATGAATGTCTGAGGCAGCTCACAGCACAACCTCCAGAAAACCATCTCCAGCACCTCCACTAAATTTTCAATAGCAAAATAACCGTTCAAAGTTTACTTCTGCCACGGAACGCCTCTGTTTTTCTTCATCTAAGTCTTGACAACTTGTCAGCAAGTACGGGTTCTCGTCCTGTCACCTGTATAACTTCCAAACAATAATAACCTCTATCTGAACAGACTGGAAGTTTTCGCCCTAAATTTGTCCAAAAACGTTCAGGAACTATGATCAGTATATATATTTGTCTTGACATGCTATTGGCAACTTAAATGCTGAAATGTTGTAACGTCCACACCAAGCTCAAGGTCACCTTCCCAATTGTAAAATATTTCACAATTGATCGTGTCACCGGACACTCCAACCACACGTTACATAATGGAGCACTTCTCATCTCTATCATAGTCCTTCTCAATGACATATCTCATCATGTCTCAGCTTAAAGGATTTACATGTTTCTGTACCTCTTAATGCTGTAACCTCTTTACCTACTATTCCTGGCCTATGCCACTAAACGTTGCACACTGGTATATGTTTTAAGATCTTGCACATTCTTCTCAAGCCCTCCCAGAAGCCAAATATTGATTTATGGACCAACTGATAATCGTCAGCCATTTCAGATTATAATCATGCCATTTTAACTCTCTGCTCTTCCCCAAGAGTTCTCATGACTGCAGGAAGTGAGATTTTGAACCCATAAAAATAAGAATCTCCCTTAGAGTGTCATAGGTTGCTCTGTTTTTAATTCCCTGACTCACTATTCAAAATTACTTTGTTTAATCCTTTCAACCTCAATGTACGTTTAACCAGGGACGCTATTTTACTTTCTAAAACACTCTCTGTTGTTTCTGGCCCAAGCTCATATGCACTTCAGATGTCTTTCTTCACCTCCTCATAATCTCCAGATACCTCTTCCGATAGGAATGCAAATACCTCACTCCTTATACCGACCAGCTTTGTTTGGATTAAGTAAACCCACATGGTCAGTGGCCACTGCATCCGTTTAGCCACTTTCTCAAATGAAATTGAAAAGACTTCTACATCATTTTCACAAAATTTATACAATGCCTGTACATATTCAAACAGATCCCCATCAAGCCTTTGGTACAATAGATTTGGTCATCCTCACAATCCGCCTCATCCAACCTACCGTCTCCCTTCATCTCCAACCTGCTTAGTCGACTTTCCTATCAAATTGCTAACTTTTGAAGTTGGAACTCACGCTATCTGCTTTTCATCTTTATTTTTCTGTCTTTCTTCTTCCTTTCCATTTCTTTAAATTCTACTTTTAGTCTTATTTCAAACTGTTTCAATTCCTTTTCGTGTTCAAGCTGCCTCATCTGCAATTGACTTCTCGCCATTTCTAAAGATTCTGATGTTGTTTCCATCAAAATTTGAATGCCAATATGCAGCTGTAATTTTGTCTCGTTTTCTCAAAGACAAACACAAACCCAACTCCAGCTTGTCTGCCAATTCTAACAGCTTTGCCTTGCTCACCTTCTGTAAAATCTCCAACTTCACTTCTTCCACACCCAGAGGGGTAATATGGGGTAATAGGGAGGGGAATGCATCTAGGTAATTTACTCTTCGGAGGGTTGGTATGGAGTTTTTGGTCCAAATGGCCTGCTTCCACACTGTGGGGATTCTAATCCTGAACCCCATTTGGAATTATCGATTTCGAACCGGGTAACTGTCTCCAGTTTGCTATGGACCAGAGCAGATTGCCTTAAAACACTTTAAGATGGCTGCCTGGACGCCACGCTTGTCTTCGATTAGAGTCTCAACGGTATGGAAAGAGCCTCAACAAGTCCACATCGAAGACCAAACCAATCAACACCATGTTTACCACTAACTGATGCCCCTAACACTGTGGGCAATTTAGAATGGCCAAGTCACCAGACCTACACATCTTTGGGTTGTGGTAGGAAATCAGAGCACCCAGAGGGGACCATGCAGACACAGGGAGAATGTGCAAACTGCTCGCAGTCATAATCGGGGATTGAACTCGGATCCCTGGAACTGTGAAGCAGCAGTGCTAACCACCGAGCCACCGTGGCACCCCACTACTGTATAGTAAAGGTAGATGTGAAATGGGTGTTCCAGATGTGATGCAGCTGGTCAAACCACTCAACTTTAAGCAAAACACGATTTGTTTAAACACTACTAAAAACACGTGCACAGAAGAAAAGTTTAGAATAACTTAACTACTGGAAAACATTGCAGAACAATAGATACAGTACCGTCCACTAATGAACTGTTTCAATGTACTTACATCCCATAAACTCATCCCTTGGCAAAAAGACATATCCAAGGCCAATCAGTCTTGCACGCAGTTCTCCAATCCAGGAGGACACAGCATCAAGACAGATTTCAGAGAGAATAGCAGTGAGGGATCATTTACTGAAACATCCAATCTATCTCCGACTGCAAGCACCTGGTGGTTGTTACAGCTCAGAAAAACTGGAAAGCCTGGTCTGTGTGAGCTGCCCATCGCTATCAATATTTATTAAAAAAAAACGAGAATCCTACTAAGCTATTTACTTCAGCCATTTGCAGTATGCAGTTCGGCTTTTATAATATTTCTTTAAAGAAAATGAGACAATAGCCTTTTTAAAGTGACAGCATTGTCAGAGATGTTAGATAGCTGGTCCTTTACAACAATACTCAAGGGGCTTCCTCGTGTTACTGACCACAAGATCAGCTCAGAGGGACAAACACAGACATCAGACGTTCAGTGGTCATGCACAGACCATCATTCAAAGACATGAGTCAAAGCTGCTGAATCCCCTATCCAACATGGAACACAATATGGGCACACCGGGAAGTGAACATCTGCTCGATACACACACCCACACGCCCGACATGGAGCACCACATGGAACACACTGGGAAGTGAACAACAGCCCAAGACACACCATTCACTGTTTCATAGCTTCACAAAGACAGCAATCGATACAATAGGGAGTTAAATACCAAGGTCAGGGAACGATACAGAGGGACAGAGAAATTCACATTAAATACAGAAAAAGACAGTTAATTAACTAAGAAGATGATGTGGAAATAGTACACATTTCTTGTGTAAACCATTCATCGGGAATGAGGCTTGTGGCCCAAGGATGCTGAGAGATAAATGGAAAGTGGATGGGGTTGGGGGAAGATAGCTGAGAATGTGGTGAGTATATGATGTTGGGTTTAGAGGTGATATGTCAGAGGGAAGGGTGGAGCGGATAGATGGAAAGGAAGATGGACAGGTAGGTCAGGTCATACAGCGGTACTGAGTTGAAAGATTGGAACTGGCATATGTTGGAGGGAAGGTAAATAACAAAACTGGTGGAATCCACATTGATCCCATGTGGTTCCAAGGTCCCAAGGCAGAAAATGAGTCTTTCTTCCTCCAAGAGTCGGGTAGTTAAGATTTGTCGGTGGAAGAGGCCCAGGACCTGCATATCCATGGTGGAGTGGAATGGGGAGTTAAAGTTTTCAGCCACGGGGTAGTGGGGTTGGTTGGTGCGGGTGTCACAGAGATGTTCTTTGAAGTGTTCCACACTTTGGGGTCCTGTCTCCCCAATGCAGAGGAGACATCAGGAGCAACGGATACTGTAGGTGACGTGTGGAAATGCAGGTAAAATTCCGAAGAATGTGGAAGGATCCTTTGCAGCCTCGGTCGGAGGTTAGGGGGAGGTGAGGGTGCAGGTTTTCCAAATCTTGTGGTTGCATGCGAAGGTGCCAGGAGTGGAGGGTGGGTTGTTGGGTGGCGTGGACCTGACAAGTGATTCGCGCCGGGAATGTTCTTTATCGAACGCAGATCGGGGTGGGGAGGAAAATATATTCCTGGTGGTGGGGTCTGTTTGTAGGTGGTGCAAATGGGGGACGATAATGCATTGTATCTGGAGATTTCGTGGGATGGAAGGTGAGGAACAGAGTGTTCTTTCCCTATTGAGTTTGGAGTGCCAACATTTGAAGGCAGAGTTACGGGAAGTGGATGAGATGCTTTGGATTGCATCGTCAACCACGGTGGGGGGGGGGGGGGGGGGGGGAATTGCCGTCTTTGAAGAAGGAGGCATGTGGAATATACACTGGGTGCAGAGAGTGGTGCTCTAAAAGCACAGTGGGTCAGGCAGCATCCGAGGAGCAGAAAAGTTCGACCTTTTGGGTAAAAGTCCTGAATCAGGAATCGGGTTTTTTGCCCGAAACATCGGTTTTCCTTTCTCCTCGGATGCTGCCTGACCTGCTGTGCTTTTCCAGCACTACACTCCTGACTCTAATCTCCTGCATCTGCAATACTCACTTTCACCTACGCACTATGTTCAGCCACTTCTGTAATACTGCATTTAATTCTGTTCTCACTGCTGTAGGCAAGATGTTGTTAAATTTGAAAGCGTGCAGAAAAGTTTTCCAAGTATATTGACAGTGTTGGGTAGGGTGATAGTAGCAAGTGAGTTTGATCTACATGGAGAGTATGATTGGGCAGGGGCTATGTTCCCTGGAGTGTTGTTTCTGAGGAGTGACCTCACTGATGTTTATTGCGGTGAATCCCGATGCTCCAGGGTGAGCAATGCCAAAGACTAGAGAAATAGAGAGAACAGTTGTTCACACTAAAACTGGACAATTACTCATCGACAACATGTTGGCAAACGATGGAGGTAGACTGAAGAATGGGACTGGCCGGAGGAGTCAGAATTTGGAGGCTCCAATCACATGATTGCGAACAAAAATAAAGGCATATTCTCAATCCACCTCACCGAACCAGACCAGACACCATAAACCCAGAGGAGATATCTGTTTGGAAAGGAGCACTGCCCAGACCAGGCTAGTGTGTTGCTGAACACCACCCTGCAATCAGTCCAGAGCGGAACACTGTGCACACTATAGTAGTGCGTTGATCTATAAACCCAGATGAGATATGTGTTCAGCAGTGAGCACTGTGCAAACCGGACTGGTGTACTGTGCAATACAATGACAATCTACCCAGAGTGGAAAGGTACGCAGTCCACAATCGTGCATTGATCCATAAACCCAGATGAGATATGCGACCAGGGTGTGGGACTGAGTCCATCATCCCAGCGCATTGTTCAGTAACATTGTGTTAGACCACTGCCCAGCAAAGGGAAAATTGCAGCCCATGCTGGAAGTGACAGGATGTGCAGCTCCCTTTCATTTACAGCTCCATATCTACATTGTGGCATGACACAGGGATGCTGTGGGTGTGAAAATCACTGCCAGAGAGAGATGGCGGGGGAATCAATTGAAGTATCAACAAATGTGAAGGCTTTGGGAATAGACAGCGAGAGCGAGATTGAGCGACAATGTCATGGAAGGATGTGTTCACAGAATCCAGAATGCTGAAATGAAGGCTTTTCAACAGTATCCTGCAACATGAGCCAGTGTTTCCAGGAATTATGGGTGAATGGGATATTGGTGTGAGTTCAGATGATGGAGAGTATTGGATGAGCAGTTGTTCTGCAGCTTTGTAATTGTGAGTAGGTCAGCAGAGTCTTCGACACATTGGGCTGAATCTATCAATAATTTGTTACAGTGACATTTTCACTGAGTATGGCAGAAGGATTGTCTGTTTGAGACTGAGCTAGTTTCCTGGTGATATCCCATCAAACCCAGTTCATTGACTTCCGACTCCACCCCATGGTGTCCCTCGCATGCAATGCCAGCTCGATTTCCTTCATGGTTGGAGGTACTCACCAATGCCCGCATGAACCTAAATATTTCGTGATCCCTGGCACTGGTGCCATCTTCAAAAGGCCAATGGACACATGGTTGCGCTTTCTCCGTTTGGAGTTGCCCTGCACAGTTTACCCCAGACATGGCAGATAACGGGCAATTACACCACGGTTTGTCAACAGAGACACGGAAGCCTTGTTGAATGGGCTGGTGCAATTCTCTTCCCAGAGTGCGTCACTCAGCATGGTCTGAGCTCACCACCCAGCTCAGTGTAGTATCTGTGGTCTGACGAAATGTTCAGCAATACAGTACAAGCATCAATAACCTTCCCCGTTCTGTCAGGATAAGTATCACCGTGTGCTCTCTGCTCTCTCACACTCACTGTATATCTGTTATGGCACTTACCCCCGAACAAGGCTCATGCTCCACCACTCTCACTACTGCATGCAGTCTCTCTTTCTCTCTCTTTCTCTCTCCCCCTCCACTTTACCCTCAAACTAATAACACGGCATAGATACAACATTGTGCACTGACTCCCTCCGGATACTTCACTTTGTTCCCCACCTACACCAGCACAAACAAACGGGCCACCCACCCCCACCCTCCCTCTCTCGCATTCTCCCATTCCAGGAGAAACAGACTGGAATGGGACAGAAAGGGCCAAACCGGGTGCTGGAGTGCTCGATATCCGTTCCCTCCCCCTCCTCCCGCAGCCATGTGGGGAGGACCCTGGTAGGAGCCGGAGAGGACAGGTACCCCATGTGTGGAGATTCTGAAACATCCATGTCCCACGGACCGAGTAAGGAGCAATGTTCAGTGAAGGGCAATTCTCAATTTAAACCCACTGGCACAACTTAGAAGCCGTGCCCCTGATGCAATCTCCCTTTTGTGTTGAGCTGGTACAAATGGAATCCCCACGGTCTAAATGGTCAGGAGGGTGGGCTCACAACACATCATCACCATCAACTCCCAGGAAGGGAGCACGGAGGCTCCCTCCTACACCTCCTCCTGTAAACAGCTCAGATACTGAAACTAACCTGTGATATTTTCTGCTCTCCCCACTTGTCCTGACATCTTCAATAATCTGTGCTCAGATACACCCACTGTCCTTTGCTCCTACACCCGCTTTATAATGGTACAAAATGCTTTATATTGACTTTCAGAGCTATTCCTACCAAGGTGCATCCCCGCACACTGCTCTGATTTGTTCCTGATCTGCCATAAACCTGAAAACTACAACGATGTGTCACCGTCTTGCTGGAGTTCCACACTGTCCTCCACACACTTTATAATTCGTCCAGGTTTGATATCTGCAAACATTGAAATTGTCCTACAGTCACACTCCACGCAGAAATACTGACTCACTCACAATTGTGCGCAAGTGCAACACTAACACACACCCTGAGGACAGACTTAAATACTGACGTACACCAGACAGAGTACGTAAAATATTGACAAGGTCACTGTGGAGCAAGAGAAATACTGACAGACACTTCATGTCTATACTTGTTTCTGTGTATTAGTGAGTGTCTCTATGTCTCTGTATTAGTGTGTGTACATCTGTGTGTACTTAAAATGATGTAATATCCCCCGACAGGAGATCTGAGGAAGAGTCCTTGTATTTCTGTCCACAGATGCTGCCAGACCTGCTGAGCTTTCTGTTGCTGTCAATCTCTGCTGGCCTCCCCACACCACTGTACATGTGGGAGTGGAGGGTGCAAATCATCAGAGATTCAGTTTGGGAGGGACAGAGGGAGGGCAGCAGCTCAAAGCACCATCCAAACACAAACAGACACACAGACACACATACACACAGAAACAAACATACACATACATAGACACAGACACGGACGCACACACAGACACAGACACACACTCACAAACACACACTGACACAGACATACACTCACAGAAATAGGCACACACAGACGCAGACACACACACGCACATAGATTCAGACACAGACACAGACAAACACACACACTCACAGGAACAGACACACACCTATGCAGACACACACACGCAGTCAAACACAGGTACACGCACAAATGCACACACACTCACAGAAACAGACACACACGCAGACACACATACAGCAGCACACAGACACACACACACACACATACTCACAGAAATCCTACACCCACACAGACACAACCACACAAACACACATAGACACAGCCAGATGCAGAGAGACACTTAGACGCACAAACAGATACACAAAGATGCCCGCGCGCTCTTGTCCACCAGCCCTATGTTCTGGTTTTCCGTTCAACCCTTCGGACTGCTTCACAGGAGCAGATCAAGGCCACTCCGATGGTTAGGTTTAGTTTCAGAAATGTACTTGGAAATCCAGGCTGGGTCAGGAAGTGACCCCACTCCTAATCTCTCTTTCCAGGTTTCCCCTCTCTGTAACTTCTGCTCCAGATGTGTGTCATGTTACAGACCCAGATTCGCTGTTGTTAGACAGTGCATTGAATGTAGGTGTTGTTGGAATGTCATATTGCGGCTGTGCAGGACATTGGTTAGGCCATTATTGAATACTTCATGCAATCACGGTCACGCTTTTCGAGGAAGGATTTGTGAAACCTGAAAGGATTCGTAAAAGATTTGCATAGACTTTGCCAGGTTTGGATGTTTTGAGATTTATGGAGAGGCTGGATATGTTGGGGCTATTTTCCCTGGAGCATCAGCAGTTGAGAGTTAATCATAGAGGTTTATACACTCACAAGTGGAATGGACAGTGTCAATTGCCAAGATCCTTTCCCCAGGATAGAACTTTCCAAAGCTAGTGGACATCGGTTGAATGTCAGAGGGGAAAGACTTAAAAGCGATCTAAGGGGCAACGCTTTCAAAGAGAGGGTGCTTTAAATGTAACGAACTGCCAGAGGAAGTTGTGCAGGCTGGGACAATTACAACATTTAAAAGGCATCTGGATGGACACATGAATAGGAAGTTTATGGGGATGTGGGCCATATGCAGGCAAATGGAACTACATTAATATAGGACGTCTATTTGGCAGGGTCAGGTTGAATAGAAGGGTCTGTTTCCATGCTGGACAGCTCTATGAAACTACGTCATCATAAAACTTTCTGCTGTCATTTTAAAATTACACCCTTCTCTTTAAATCCACCACCCTCAGGAAATGGCACGTGCCTTTCAACATTATTTTTCCCCCGCATTGTTTTATAAACCTCGATAAGGTTGATACTGTCTCAAACTTCTACGCTGCAGTGAAACAGGCCTCAGTCCATCTAGCCTGTCCTTATAACTTAAACACCTCATTCCCAACAACAACCTGGTAAATCTTTTCTGAACCCTCTCCAGTTTAATTGTAGTTGAGTTGAGTACCTTTCATCTGATTAACAATGTGATTCTTTCAAATGTGTAATGCAGTAAAGTTAACCAAATTTTAATGAATCCACACAGAGCTGAAAGCTGACATTTAAAATGTTACTCAAATTCTGGGCATGGTTTAAGTCTTGTGTCGTGGGTAACACCCATACCTCTGAGCCAGAGCTCTGGGTTAGATTCCAATACCTGAACTTGCGTAGTAGTGTCTCTCACTCTGGAGCATTAATGTCTGGATTCAAGTCCTGCCTGTCACGGAGGTATGTCACAGTATTTCAAAACAGGTTGCTGAGCAAACACACAGGAGAATAGTGTTGCAGCTTTTGGGATTATTGCCAAATGGTGGTAGTGTCCCTACCTCTGAGGCCAAAAGTTTAGATAAAAATCACACAGGGTGTTTCATAATGTGGCTGAGCAAGTTGTTAAAATTATTTTAGAATTGGGATGTGATGAAGAAGGAAAAGGAGTCAATATTTACTTTGAGAATTTCGGCCCAGGTTTACTGAAAACACAGCCATTCGTGTTAATTGACGTCACATTTGCACCTTCTAAACGTTTATAAAATGATGAAGACCATAGATGGGTTGATTGTTCAGGATCTTTACCCCAGCGTAGGGAAGCCCAAAACTAGTGGACATAGTATTAAGGTGTGATGGACATGATAAGAAGAGGACCGAAGGGCAACATTTTCACACAGTGGGTGGTATGTGTATGCAATGAGCTGCCAGTCGAAGTGGTGAAGGATGGTACAAATTACGACATTTAAAACGTATCTGAATGGGGACATGAATTGGAATGGTTTAGAGGGATATGGTACAAATGCTGGAAAATGAAAGTAAGTTAATTTATGACATCTGGTTGGCAAGAATGAATTTGACCAATGTGTCCGTTTCTGTGCTGTACATTTCTATGATTCATTGATCCAATTAAAAATGATCTCTTTGCAATCTTATGTGACCTTCTTACCTTCCACTATATAACTAAATTTGGTGTCATCTGTAAACTTGCTCACCATACATTTCATAATTCTCATCTAAGCCATTGATACAAGTGACAACCAAAAGTGGATCCAGCACCAATCCCTGTGGAACGCCACTGGTAACAGGTCTCCAGTCCAAAAGACAACTTTCCTCCGCCACCCTCTGCCTCCTGCCAATAAGCTGAAACACATATACACATACAGACATAGAGACACAGACACAGTCTGCCGTTAAGACAGCGATAGATACATTTTGATTGATAAGTGGATTAAGGTTACAGTGAGAAGACAGAATAATTTTATTGAGAAACATGTCAGCCATGATTGAATAGCAGATCAGAACTGGACCAAACAGTCCAGTTCTGCACCAATTTCATACACTCTATGGTTATGCTATCTGAATTGGCTAATCAAGAGAACAGTGGAGGCTGAATTTGATAAATACTTTACTTAACAGAGTCAATGGGAATGTGGGATTGGTTTGAGGGGCTGAATGGTCTATGTATTTCCTATAGGTTGTGCCCTCATTTTTAAAATGGGAAGCTGACTTGCTGTGAGGTTCATATACTTTTAAATTTAGAGGATTCCCCATTTATGATTGAGATAAGGATGTTCCTATCTTCTTAGGGTTGTGCTGTATGTGGTATTCTCATCCCCATGGAACAGTGAAGACTGGGACATCGAGTCATAGAGTCCAAGAGATATTCAGCACGGAAACAGACCTTGCGGTCGAAGTCACCCATGCTGACCGCATATCTCAACCCAATCTAGTCCCACCTGCCATATCCCTCCAAGACCTCTCCTATTCATATACCCATGCAGATGCCTTTTAAATGTTACAATTGTACCAGCCTCCACCACTTCATCTGGCAGCTCATTCCATACATGTACCTCCCTCTGTATGGAAACGTTGCCTGTTCGGTCACTTTTATGTCTTTCTGCACTCACCGTAAACTTATGCCCTCTAGTTCTGGACTCCCTTACCCCAGGGAAAATAGCTTGCCTATTTACCCTATCCATGCCCCTCGTGACTTTATGAACCTCTATAAGGTCCTCTGTCAAAGACAATCGCTTATTTTAATGTGTAGTGACTGCAGCAATTTTTCAACACAACAGCCAAAAATGAAATTAATGATGAAGATTATTAGTTGTGTTGTTAAAGGGTCCCATTTTCATCAGACTAATAGGAACTCTTCCCCCCTCCTCAGTGTCTGCACGTTAAAATATCGCACATGACTGATACTGCAGATGGTTCTATCGTTGCAATAGAAACCCAGCATTTTTGATCGGGTAGCGATCACCCCAAATGTTAGTCTATATTCTGTGATCATCTTTTAAACTCTCAGGGATCAGGATCATTGACAGTACGAACTCCACCTGGTCATTTTACAACAAATGGCCCGAATGAAGGATCGCTGAGATCAGAAACAAATCAACAACCAGCTACACAGTATAGCAGGAGGCCTTTTCTAGGCTGTTAAACAGGAACAGGAGAGCCCTGGTCCGCTATCAGGAAATATAGCGTCGAGATAATTACTTATTTTCAGGTTGGAAAGCTATAACTAGTGGAATTCCTCAGGAATCAGTGTGGGGTCAACAACAGTTTACAATCCAGATTAATGGTTTGGAAGAAGGGGCTGAATGGATTGGAGCTCAGTTTGCTCATACAGCAGGATAGTCATTCAATAAGATTTCATGTGGAGGCAGAGAGTCTGCAATGGAATACTGACAGGGGAGGGCAGAGCGTCTGCAATGGGATATAGACAGGGCAGGGCAGTGAGTAAAGCTTCGCCAAAAAACTGTACAATGTGGATGATGGGAAGTCTGTGTTTTTGAGGACGAATAAAACAATCGTAAATTATATAACTGGAGGCAGATTGCTGAACTCCGTGGTACAAAGGGATTCGTTTGTCCTGGTTCATAAATCACATCAAATTAGTCTGTACATGCAGCACGTGATTTGAAAATTAAATGAAATGATACTTTTTCGTGCAAAGAGCATTGGGTCTGATCTTAAGGATGATTTACTGCATCTATACAGGCCGTTGCTCAGACCATATCTGATGTACTGTGCAAGGCTGTAATTCCACTGAAGTGAAAAAACAAATTGCTTTTGAAACTTTTCAAAGATGTTTCTCTTTACTTGCTCTTGCGACGAAGGCATTATGTTCTGTACGATTAGGAGTTTAGGACTGAAAATGAGAAATGATTTTTTTTATTGACCACATAAGATTTTGAGCTAGTGAATACCTGATGAATATTTTATCTTCTCTGGGAGAATAAGACTGGGGAGCATTCATTGAAATGCAGATATTGTGAAGATATTTCAAGTTGTATTTTAAAAGTATTCGGGAACATATAAACACATCTTCAATTCTAGTGGTGCTATTTGCTCCGAAAGAAATGGCTGGGTGTCCAACAGCAACAATGATGTAGCTACACGGAACAGGGAATGTGATGGAGTCGTACAGTTCAGACACTGTTCAAAGTGACCTCATTTGGTCCAGTTTTGGGTCTGATTACGTTATTGTGTGATTCAACTCAGAGAGGGAGAAATTGTAATCTTCTTGTTGAAGGAACAGCCTGTTGCTCCCTCTCTCTCCGTATTCCTCCTCCCAACAATGTGTGAGAGCTGAGAACTCCTCAGTCGTTTTTACCACTGTTGGAGGATTCCTGTCGAGGATTCACTGGAATCGCTCCACTGCCTGAAGTAAAGGGAATTCAGCTAAACCAACCTGTTCCAGGAAGTAATCCCATTACCAACAGCATGTAAGAGCAGAATAGCTCCAAAAGCTGAATAATGTTTGGGACAATCACTCGTGTTTCCTTTTGTCATGAGTTCAACTAATATTTGGGCAAAGTTCTTTAAAGTTAAAGTTCTGCAGAGATTTTATTTTTCAGTTTGTCATCAAATGTGTGCAATGCGTCAGTATTTTTCGAAAGGAAAACATTGGCGTACCGATTTGCAATATCCAAACTGATTGTCATTTATCTTGCCATCGAAGTTTGAGCAACTTTGTCTGGGTCATAAACTTGCTAATTTTAACAAATTAAAGAATCCTGCCTGACTTGTTCCTAACCCTGACCCAGTCTGAGACCTATATTATTGATCATTTCACCAAACTGGTTACACTAATATTTGCAGTGAGCAGCGGAAGCATGGGACGAGGAAAGGGAATAATGTCCTGTACTATAGACCAGAGTGCCTGACGTCATTGGTGGCCATGTTGTTGGAGAGCATTGAGAGGCGTAGTATTTACATTCATTTGCAAAAGTAACAAATGATGAAGGATAGTTAACATGGTTTTGTGTATGGGAAATCATTTCTAACAAAATTCTTTGCGTGTTGTGAAGAGGTGACAAAGTAGATTGGTGATGGCAATGTGGTAGACCCTGTCCATATAGACTTCAGCAAGGCATTCGACAGGATTCCGCATAGCAGACAAGTTAGTAAGGTTAGGTCATAAATAGATCCAAGATAAGCTAGCCAAATGACTTCAAAATTAGAGTGAAGATAGGAGGCTGAGGGTGGTAGAGGACTGCTTTTCAGACTGGAGGCCTATGTCCAGTGTTGTGCCACAAGGAACAGTGCTGAATCCACTGCTTTTCATTATTTATATCAATGATTTGAAGGTGAATATTTGCCTGTTTATTGTGTTTACAGATGACATTAAAATTGGAGATGCAGTGGCCAGCAAGGTTTACCTCAGAGTACAATGAGACGTCAATCGGAAGGGCCAATGGGCCAAGGAGTGACAGATGGAGTTAAATTTAGATAAATGTGAAGTGTTGCATTTTGGTAAGGTAAAATAGGGCAGAACATACGCAATTAATGGTAGGGCTCTGCGGACTATTGATGAACAAAACTGTGCAGGCTCAAAGATCCTTAAAAGCGGAGTCGTAGGTAGACAGGGTGGTGAAGAAGGGGTTTGGTATGCTTGCCTTTATTGGTCAGTGCATTGAGTGTGCGAGTTGGGAGATCATGTGACTGGGCAGGATGTTGGTGAGGCTAGATTTAGAATACTGTAGTTAATTCAGTTCGCTCAGCCACAGGAAGGATGTTAATAAACTTCAAAGGGTGCAGAAAAGATTTATAAGGATATTGCCGGGAGTGGGGGTTTTGAGGTATGGGGGAGGCTGGACAAACTGGGGCTTGTTTACTCTGGAGCATTGGAGTCCGATGCGTGACATCATGGACGTTTATAAAATTATGAGGGGCATGGACTGTCTGAATAGCCCATGTCATTTTCCCAGGATCGGGGAGTACAAAACTATAGGACAAAGGCTTAAGGTGAGGGGAGAAAGACAGTAAAGGGACAATATTTTCATCCAGATTGTGGATTTCATTTTAATTTATTTCATCCAAAGTTTCATCCAACATTTAAAAGGCATCACGCGATCATATTAATAGGAAGGATTCACAGGGAAATGGGCCTCATGCTGACGAATGGGTTGAGATCAGATTGGGATGTCTGGTTTAAGTGGACAGGGTTCCCTGCTATATGACATTGTAAGAGAGATGAGGAGAAATACTAAAAGGGCATTTGAGTGGGAATTCTCTTCCCCAGCGGTATGTGGTGCCTCTTTGTTCACATTTATTCAAACTGAGTTCATTAATATTTGACAGAGAATGAGTTGTGGATAATGGAATACAGAGAGGAAAGTGGAACTGAGACCACAACCTGTTATTCCACAATCTTAGTGCCTGGTGGAGCAGTTTCATAGTGTCGAACGACCTAATCTTGTTCTTGAGTGTAATGCTCCATTGTTCCATTCTGCCCCTCCAAACTGCTAGACAGGAGCAGTTGGAGGCCACTTACTGTATCATCTGGTGAACATAAACAGGGAAGACTATTCAGAGATCTTTCAGTGATCTAGATCCCCTGACTCTCTCGAATAGAGAATTCCTGACATTCACTACCCTCTGTTTGAAGAAACCATTCCTCTGTTTGAAGAAACCATTGCTCTGCTTATATACGATGACCTAGTGATATGAGTGAGAGAGGTGAATACAAGGGCTTAGCTAAGTGCGACTGACCCTGGTATCAGGGCAGTATTTAACTGAGGATAACATGAAGGACCCTAAGCAAAATTGCACTTCATCAGAATCCGTTGCAACCTCTCCGCTGTTTGGAGTCATTCACAGCACAAGTGAAGTGTTCATCATCATTGGGCATCAATCATCTCAGCTGTGGGACATCACTGCAGGAGATCCTCAATGTAGCTTCCTCAGCCCAGGCCTCTCCAGTTTCCCTGCAGTGTGGAATCAGGCCATTCAGCCCATTGAGTTGACACCGATCAGAAGTGGTGATATTCACTATAGGTTGCACAATATGCAGAACACTTCGCCATCCCTCAGGTTCTAAATCAGTCTGTGTCCATGCGCAACAAGATCTGGACAGCATTTAAGCCTGTGCTGTTTAACTGCCGTTAACATTTATGCAACAGCGCTGCCAGACACTGCACGTTTCCACAGTAAACGAAGAGGTTCACTCTGCAACTCAATTTTGCTTCATAAGAATGTGGGAAAGTCATTCAGTCCATCAAAACGATTGTGAAAAAACAGAGACAGCCCATTCCGTCCCTTTGCCTGTTACATAGGAAGCTGAAAAATGTGTTGCTGGAAAAGTGCAGCAGGTCAGGCAGCAGGAGCAGGAGAATCGACGTTTCGGGCATAAGCCCTTCTTCGGGAATATTGTGAAGATATTGCAAGTTGTATTCTAAAAGTATACGGGAACGTATATACACATCTTTAAATCTAGTGGCCCTATTTGTTCTGAAAGAAATGGTTGGGTCTCCAGCATCTGCAGTCCTCACTTTCTCCCTGTTACACAGGAAGACAAGCGCTCTGTCCAACACTACACGTCACTTACACAGGATCAGAAAGAGACAAATTCACACTCGGAGTCATTTACAAAGGAACAGGAAGGGGTCATTCAGCTTTAAAGTCACTAACCCAGGAAGAGGAAGGTTTCAGAGATGGTCCAAGATCACAAACAAATGGAGCAAGGACTGAACAGATAGCCTGCTCCACTTTGTACCTCGTGGCTATATTACTCATCGTACATATGTATGACATTAACATGGTTTCCTGGGAGTAAGAATGAAGACAATTTTTTAACCTGTTTCAAAGTCATCTTCTATCGCTGAGAGAGCAGACCCATGTTCTCTCTAGAAGTCAGAAGCTGGTGGTGAATGGCTAACTCTTGCACAATGAAGGTATTATGGCTTGTGACAGGACTGTATACAACGTAACATTGATTGCAGAGTCACACAGTAACTGTACATGAAAGTGTTCAGAGTTCATTCAGAGCCTGTACCTTACTGTCAATCGAAATGATGTCTTTGCACAGGCACATAAACTATCAGGAATCGACCATCCTAAAGAAAGTATGGAGTTTCTTATCTTATCAATGGCTGCTTGAGACATAATGAGGGTCCGTCCATAATCATCAACTTTCAAGTTCTTATACTCTCACAGCGCTGCAGATTAAACAGATCGTCACTACATTCTCTCCTTATGGTAACATCATGCCAGGGTTCAGTCTGGTTAAACTCCTTTGCACTGTCTCGGTGACATGAAGATAGTTATTTATAAAGCATACTCAGCTGTACACAATATCCTAAATACTGGCTCAACAGAACACTATCATTGAGTAAAATACATTTATTCTGGTACTTTAATAATTTTCCATGACGGTCCACATATCCTTTCCGGTTATAATTACTTCCTGTCTCGTAAGAATGCTGTTAGTGACGTATGACTAAAGACATCCAGGTCCTTTTCAACAACAGCCCTTCCCAACCTCTCAACATTTAATAAAGTTAAATGTCAATAATGTTATTTGTTGTTAACATCTGAATCATTTTTATTTCTTGTGCACAGCTATTGCACAAGAACTCATCCTTCTGAGACCCCTAAGACTTCCATCCAGAGAAAAAAAAAATACTATTCTGTTCATTTTGTCCATTATCCAATTTTTAATACATACGGTGTACATTCCACCCTTACCTACCCATGGACTCTTACATTCTCCACCAACCTGCACTCAACAATGTCAAACTTCATCTGGTAATTCAATTATCCCGCTGGTTCTCAATTGTCAAAGACACAACAGACAGAGTCCACAAACTCCAGCAGGTTTACCAAAAATCATTTCCCTTTACTGAATCTAGGCCAAATCTATCAAATCATATCATTATTTTCCAAGTGTCCAGTTGCCACATTCTTATAAAAGGTTCCAACGGTTTCCTCACAGTTGAGATCAAGCTATTTAGTTGTCTGTTTGTCCTCTCTGTCCTGTTTTAAATGTTTAGATTTACAATAGCTGCTTTCCAGTCTGCAGGATCCTTTCTCGCATGTAACCAGCTTTGAAGAATAATCAGTAATTCTTTCGCTAGCTCTATTGCCACCTCCTCGATATTCTGGGATGTAGCTCAGCAGAACCCGCACATTACCAACCTTCAATTCGATTAGATTTTCAAAAACATACTATTCATTAATTCTAGTTTCGTGCAGTTCCTCATTTTCGCCAGTCCCACTGTTCCCTAGTATATCTGGGAGTTTGCTTTTGTACCTTCCTCAGGGAGATACACTCAATGTCTTCATCTCAGCTGGCAGATGGCTTCTGACAGCCAGTGAATATTTAGGAGGACTGCACTTTGCAGATGATGAATATGTTAACAAGTCCTGCCTGGAAAGTTCCAGAATTAATCCAGTTCACTTCATGGTGAATGTCAGTACAGTTCTGTCCCTGGTGTGAAGCTCAGATTATACTGATGGAGGGGACGCAGCTCAGTGACCACCTCATTTTTGAAAGGTTCACATTTTATGTTTGGAATTGGTTCAGCTTAGAAAAATATTCCTAGAAATCCCAGGGAGGATAATACAATGCCCAGCCCCTCGCAGATTTCCTTCTGTGTAGTCTCGCCTCCATTTGTTTCCCATGGACCGAAACCCTCTATAAATGCAGTGTCCAGAGTGCGGTCACCATACGCTTGGTCTCTCTGAGTAGATGCAGCAGCTGATAATGCACACCCGAGAAAAACATCCACAGAACCTGCCTTCACTGACAGGTGCAAGTCAAATCCTCACACACACAGTGCATCCATTCCATGTTGAAAATGTTTCTCTTCCTGGCTGAGAAAGCCGTTACATCTCTGGCAGACACACAGTAAAATTTCCGTTCTCCAAAGAAGCAGTTGACAATGTAACATTACGTTTCTCTGTATCTCAGCAACTATAACGGCAGCATCAGCATTACCGTTGTAGTTGACCAGCACACTCAGAGAAGAGCGAGTGTGGGAATGTAACTCACTTTAAACAGGGGCATATCTAGATTGACGTAATATTCAGGAATATGGGGAAAGGGTTATGTTAGAAGAAATTCCCTTTTTATTTTCCTTCTACTTCATTATCAGCAGTCCCTTTACTTTTCATCTCTCTCTCTCTCTCTCTCTCTCTCTCTCTCTCTCTCTCTCTCTCTCTCTCTCTCTCTCTCTCTCTCTCTCTCTCTTTTGTTGGACATTTCCCCATCCATTCAACAAATCTCCCCCTCACTCATCCAGTCTGATAAAAATAATATTATTTCCCAGTTGCTTTCAGTGTTACTGTAGGGTCACTGGACTTGAAACTTTATCTGTTCTTCTCGTGACAGAGACTGCCATATTTGCTGAGATTCTCCAACATCTTCAGACGCTGGAGAATTTTATTTCAAATCTCGAACATCCACAGTTCATTGGTTTATTTCACTGTTAATGCTGCTGTTTCACGGGATGACAGCATGACTGGCAAGGGCAGCATTTGTTGTCCATCACTAGCTGCTCTTGACCGTGACGTCATTTGGCAAGACAATATGGAGCCAACCATGTGGTCGTGGGGTTGAAGTCAAGCTTAGTTTCTTTACCAAAGACTATAAGTGAAATAATGAAAGAAGTCCTGATGGTTTATGGTTGCCGTTGGTAAAATGAGATTTCATTCATTTTTTGTCATTCAAATTTAAGTTCTGTCATTAGCCGGGATAGGATTTGAAACAATGCCTTTAAGGTTATAACCTGTGCCTCTCTGATTATTACACTGGCCACTGTGATTATTACTCTGATATGGGGTCCCAACTATGAAACAGCTGGAGAGACAAGAACAAGTATGTGTTCAAAATATTTGCAATTGGAGGAGAGGTCAGAAGAGAACTGGAGCCGTAAAAGCTGAAGTGAACAAAGGGACAGATAACGGCTAATTCAACAACAGCACTGAGGCAGAGGTGGAGACTGGGTTATTATGGAGGTGGGTGTGGACAGGGTTGATGGCAGAGAAAATATAGAGAAACATTCAGGGTAAAAGGAAGACGCACGGATCTGAACAATATTCTTACTTCTTAGATATTTATGAGTGAGGAGTCTGAAATTGATGGAAATGAAGTGGAGTTTGTGACTTAAACTAAAGATAACAGTTTATGCATATGCTAAATATAAATAACTGATATAGCAATAACCTTACCATTGTTTATAGAATTGACAGAGATAGGCTTACCAGGAACACCAATAATAGCGAGGATTGGATAATACCCAGCTTGAATAATCAGCAATATGGCTCGTATCCGCAACTCTAACCATGCCCAATCCAGTGAAAGCCAGTAAAGACCATTTAATAAACTCCTATCCATTGTTGGAACATTCCAGTCTAAAACATTCAGATTCTGATCCATTGTTGCAACATTCCAGTCTTATGTTCTCAGATTCTGATTCATTGTTGGAACATTCCCGTCTCTTGTTCTAAGATTGTCTTCCTCTCCTATTCTCTGTAGCTGCTGATCCAATCATCTTGAGGATGACGTTGCCGCTGATACTAAGAGATATCAGGTTGAAGGAAGCTCCTTATTAATAGAAGAGGAAAACCTCCAGTGCCACAGTTAAGATCCATGGAGACTGACATCAATTACAGTCACCGAACAAACAGTTTCAGTTAACCCCTTTCGCCACAACCCTGACATAACTTGTTGTGTGTGGGATGTTGACTTCGCTGACTAGTGGGGGAATGGCACATCTACATTTTTAAAGTTAAATGTGGGGGAGAGAGATGATGCTTTTTCTTCACAAGCTCGATGTTTCTACTGTGTTTTGGCAGGGTAGGAAGTGTTGGACTCCCGAGGCCATCTGTGTCTGATCACCAGGCCTGCTGCATCCTTTGGCTTTGATTATTAAATTTAACTTTGACAATATATCTTAACAGCATTGCGGGAATTAGGTGGGGTTAGGCATTTTTGAGACGCTACTACTGTTGCATAGATAGTGTAGATACAGTACATTCATTGTGGTCTTTGCAGCCGCGGCCTGGTTGTGCAGAATGATGGTCAAACTCTCATGGAGCCAGGATTCTTAGTTTTACATTTCGCCATTTATTGCTGGGGTCTCACCAGGGTTGGAAGGCATTACATCTCTCCAGGCTGCTACGCTCTATCCCTGAGATTTCCCACAGAATTGTCTCTTGTTGTTCGTTCCTCCTGGATCGGAGAACTGCATGTGAGACAATATGTTTCCTGAATTTGTTTTGTTGGCAAGTGTGTGTTTCCAGGATGTTACAATATTGCAGCAGTTACTGTTTATTAATTAAGTAACCCATTAATCTGTTGAGTTTTCCAATAAATTAAGTTTTTCCAAGTTCCTCTTGTTTTTGTTGTATTTTGTCTACAGTATTTGAATAAATTGTGTTTTGCTTAATGTTGAATATTTTGATCAAACGAATTCCATCTGAAGTACAATACCACACAATTACCGTTAAAATAAGAACATGTTCGGGTCGACTACCTTCTTCATATATTGCGAGAGGCGTCTATTGGGGCCATGACAAGAAGGGCAGATATTCACGTTTTAATTGGATAATTACTAATGAACAATAAGTTGCAGAAACACGGGGTTGGCAGCGGAATGCGTTGAGCTAGAGGAGTGACAGTTCTATCAGTAATTATATCAGATACACAATCCACCTCACAGATCCAGCCCAGACTCCATAATACCAGATGAGATATCTGCTCAGCACGGAGCACTGTGCAGACCAGTCTCAGTACAACCCAGAAATCTGCCCATGATGCAATACTGTGCAGCTCTGACTAATCCATTAGCTATCGGTCCAACATGGGGAGCAGTACAGACCACACCAGCACATTGATTCAGAAATCTGGACAAAACGGTTAGTCCAGCATGGGGTAATGTGCAGCGCAAACAGGTGGGCTTGTTCTATAAACGTGGATAAGGTATCTGTTCAGTATGGGGAAATGTACAGTGAATAGCAGTGAATCAATCTGTAAACCAGGAGCAGTTACCCTCCCAGCATGGAGAGCTGTGTACATCACCCCAGTGCATTGATCTGTGAACCAGGAGCAGTTACTCTCCCAGCATGTAGAGCTGTGTACCCCACCCCAGTACATTGTTCAGTAACACTGTATTAGATCCCTGCCCAGTGTGGGAAAACTTGCAGCTCATACTGGAAGTGACAGGATGTGCAGCTCCCATCCATTTACAGCTCCATATCTCCATTGTGCCATGACAAAGCGGTGATCTGGGTGTAAGAATCCCTGCCAGAGAGAGATGGTAGGGAAATCAGTTCAAATACCAAAAAAACAAAAGGACTTTGGGAAAACGAGAAAGGGAGATTGAGAGACAATTCCATTGATGATCACTGGTTTCAGAATGTTGAAGTTAAGATATTTGAAGAGCATCTTGCAACTTTAGCCAGTATTCCCAGGGTGAACGGGATATTGCTGCAAATTCATATGATGGAGTTTTGGATGAGCATTTGTTCTGCAGCTTTGCAACTGGGAGTGGGAACAGCAGAGTCTTCGACTTATTGGGCTGAATCTAACAATAATTTGTCTCAGTGTCTTTTTCAATGAGTGTGACAGAGGAATTGTCTGCACGAGGCCGAACTAGTTTCCTGGTGTTATCTTATCGAACTCACCTCACTAACTACCCACCCCACCTCATGGTGTCCCTGTCATTCAATGCCAGTTCTATTCTCCCATCCATCATGGTTGGAGGTACTCAACTTCGCCCGGACGCGCCTGGATGGTCATGTTTTAGAAGTGACCTGTATAATGAAAGGGGAGTGATGCACTCTTTTAGCTGAACTATCTGAGCTGAGCTGAGCTGAGCAGTTTTCAATTGAGTCTTGAACTGGAAAGTTCAACAGGAGCTGTGTGGAAAGTCTCTCTTTTCTTCCGTTCAACTTCAACCTGTAAGCATGTGTTCCATTTATACTGCTTTTCAAAGGGGGTTTGCTTATTGGGACTGTTATATGCATTCGGAACAGCATAATTAAGTCTAGCTAGATAGGTTGAGATCTATAGGTGTTCTTTATTCTGTCCTTTGTGTTTCATTGTGTACTTCTGTGAATAAAGTTTTTGTCTATTTTAGAATCCAGTCGTCAACGTAGCTAAATTACATGAGGTAATTTTCATCGTACACTTAATGAAACAAATTGCAAAGTTATGCTCTGGGCTGTTTGCTTCCGAATGTTTTGAATGGTCTAGACTCGTCCATACATCTCGGAGAGGGAAGATGCCTCCTTGGAACTTGGTGCAAATCATTCACTTTCCCTCCTCACGATCAGCAAACCATGTTAACTTAACATTTGTGTACCATTAGCAATGGAACTAGGAGGAACAACATGGAGCAGTCTGTTTGTGCAATCTCTACTTCATTAGTTTGTCATGTTGCAGCATCAAAGACATCCTCCTGTTTCAGTATCACAGTTTGGAGTGGCTGAATGGCCTCTTCTTTTGAAGTGTCAGTGTCTCGAGATCACTGAGTTCTCCAGTTTCAAATAACCTCCTTTCCAATCTTCTGACTCACTTCCCAGTCCCTCCCACTCCCATCCCATCACCTACCCCTTCCTTCCCAGCGCGTCCACCTCCCTTCCGTTCCTCTGATCCACCCTTCTTGCAGCTTCTAACGGGAGTCATTCCTCCAATCGACTAATCCAGTGTTACCCTCTACCAGTGTTGATCTATCCCACCTCACCACACCACCTCCTCCTCCCCACGCCGCTTCTTTATCTGTAAACCTCCTTACGTCCATCCCCACTCCTGAAGAAATGTTACACCGAAGGTGTTGACTTCTCCACTTCCTGATGCTGCTTTGCTTGGTGTGGTCTTCCAGCCGCCTGCTTTCCAATATTTGCATTTTTAAAAAAAATCTCTTCAGGTGTAATAGGCAGGAGAGAGTGAACTGGTTGTGACACTGCTTATCCAATAGTTTCGATGGGCTGAATGGCTTTCTCACATTCTTGTGAAACCTGTTTAACATGCTGAAAGAACTCCTCTTTTTATCCTGTGCAAGTGTTCAGGGTCTAGCAGTACTGTCACATGAATGTTACTTACACGTTAACAACATGAGCTTGAATGTTGCGCAGGTTTTGAAGCTGTATGTGATTTCTACAGAATATCTTCACTTCTGATCGAATGATGGGGGAAAGACATTGATGACCAACAAATGAACCAGAGTTTGTAGAGCGGAAACACTCTGTAAAGATACCAGAGGCGTCTTTCGAACCTAGCTTGTATTACCCAATAACATTTTCCAACCCACACCAAGCTGTGTGTGTCAGTCTGGAGGAACTGAATAATATCCTATGTTACTGTGAACCAGGTATTTGGCGCAAGTGACCTCCATCTGCTCCTGTGCGGGGCTGAATAGAACATTGGAACATTTGAGTGAGGGGCAGGAGTGGGTCATTAACCACTTTGCCACTGCTGTACCAGGTAGTAAGTTCGTAGCTGATCTGGTTGTGGTCTTAGCAGCACTTTTCTGTATGTACCATTTCCATTCATTCATTTCTCTGTTCAATACAAACACCTAGACATCACATACTTCTGGGAAAGGGAATTCCCACTTTTACAGCTCTTTCAGAATTTCTCATTCGTGTTCCAACCAAGGTTACAGGGTCACTGATTCCTTTTGCAGTCACACTCCTCCACTGGTTACAATAAATTTCAAAGTTTAGTGATAAGGCCAATGATATAAGTGTCAGCCTGGCTCATCTTCTAGAAAAAATGTGACAAACACACAAACGTGCAGCTGCATGCACACATGAACACACACATTTTAAGACAAAACAAAAAAAATGAAAGCTTTCCAGAGTTCTTTAATAACTAAACTCTAAACAAATGGAAAGATGACAGAATGTCCCAAATGTTATTCGGTCCTCTGAAGTTCTTCCGCTCACACAAGCTGCTTGTAATGGGCTATCTCCCTGGAACAGTTGGATTTGTTTCAATTCACTTTACGTCAGATAGTGGAAAGATGCCAAAGAATTTTTCATCAGGAAACCTACACGATTGTTAAAGATGATGCAGGATATTTTTTCTCTTGTCAGGTGGAAGAAAATGAGAGAGGGGGGGGGGGGGGCATTAGGCTGCTGCTTCTGTGGCAGGTATCATTTTCATCACTCCCTGTGTTAAAATATGCAATAATGCCAACTGAACACCAAAAAGGACCACGTGTGATTTCCTTGAAAATTCTCTGCAATGGATGATAAGATCCTATATACAAATGCATAATTACTGCTGTTGTACACAGTGCCTTTTCTGAGCAAAAACAAAACAAAACCCCAGCTGCATAATTTCATGGCATGTTTACATGTGTCTGCATAATTTTAAGAAATCGGTTGAGGTCTTCATTATATCTGCTTTAAAATCAATGTTACGACAGGGTGCGAAGCCCTTCTGCTAATTTAAACCAGACATACAGAAAAAAATCACCTCGCCTCATAGTCTGTAAAAGTGTGAGTGACAAAGAACGACCAAATCCCACTATCTATAGAAAGCAATAATAGTTTATTCTTTAACTCCAAGAAAACAAAGAGAACATTAAACAACAACTTTCTACACTGTACTCATCCTGGTCTGATCAGTTTATCTACTTCCCAATCTACAGCAATGTCCTGATCCAATAAAAACACCTGATTAAGATTTACAAAAAAAAAGAATTTCAAAACCCCCAGCGAGTTATGTCGATTTTCCTGTGAATCTTCATCTGTAGGTTTTCCCGGGTCTTTTCTCGGTCTTCTACTGCACAAATTTCATAGAAACAGGTACCTTTCAAAGAGCGATTCTGCAGGCAGTCTACATTTGTTAGTGCTTTTTGCCGCCCTGGCTAACTGTTCAAAATGTCCGATTTTATACCACCAACAGATTGCCTCATTGGTTTTATAGTATTAAAATTCAAATTAGTTTGGATTTTGGTTTCTTGGGTCGTAAATTAAACTGATTGGCCTAAATCGAATTTGTTGTATACCATAGCACTCAGCTCAACTGTTTCTTTCAGTCAAATGTTACTTTTTAAAACAAAATTCAGCACGCTCTGTGTTTGTTAAGTCCTTGCCAACTTTTACTCTTTTTAAAAGGTGCAATACACGCCTATGCATTTTTATCAATCAACACATTTTATTCTTAACATTTATCTTGTAGTTTCAAACACCCGAACAAGATAAAATATGTATCCAGAGAATTTTTCACAAAATCGTGTATGGTTCAAAAAGATTTCGCATCCAATACCTCAACTGGTAATGCTTCTTATCAAAAGGCCTCCAAGGAATGTGTGTACAGGGAGAAGGAGAGGCATGTTTCGGGCACATTCCTGATGAAGTGTGTATGCCCGAAACATTGACTTTCCCGCTCCTCGGATGCTGCCTGACCTGCTGTGCTTTCCAGGGCAACACTTTTCGACTCTGACCTCCTGTATCTGCAATCTCGCTGTCCAGATGCAGTAAAACATTGCTATGATTAAACCCGATGCCCTTTCCCAGAAACAACATCATTTCATACCACTTGCTACATCTGCAGACTAGCTTAATGGATCGGAGCAGAAGTTAGCCATTCGGCTGCACCATTCAGAATGCTCATGGCTCATCCGAATGTTCTGATCATCTGTCTCTGGTCTGTTCCCAATAAACATTGACCCTCCTGTCCAGGAAAGATCAGTCGAGATCAGCCTTGAATATCTTAAAAGACCGCGTCTTTACTGCTCCCTGAGAAAAAGGGCACCACAGATAGCACAACACGAAAGGGAAAGGAACATCCTTATTTCATTGCAGGACCCATTATTTTAAAACTGTGTTAAACTAACAACAAATTGTCACCTTTTTTGAAACATAAGGACAGAATAATTAGGAATAGACTTATACAGCCTCCTAAACCTGTCCAATATTACCACTGGCTCTTTCCAATCAAATATGTATGAAACTCATTCTCTGTTCCTGTCCCAGGAAGAGAATACAAGATAGCATAACACCACACGAGCATTAAAAAAAGGAGCAGAATTAGGCCATTCGGCCCATCGAGTCTGAATGCCATTTAATATTGGCTTAGAGGTTTCTCAACATCATTCTAGTGACTTCTCTCGGTAACCCTTGGTACCCTTATTAATCAAAATCTATCTCTCTGGCTTATAGACACAAGTGCCTGCGTTTCTGTGTATCTGCATGCGTGCGTGTGTGTTTGTTCATGTGTTTGTGTGTCTGTGTATTTGTGTGTATACATTTGTTCCTCCGTGTATTAGCCTCTGCGTTATATCTGTTTAAGTCTGTTTGTGTGTGATTTTGTATGTCTCTGTATGCCTCTACATGTGTGCGGGTCCATCTCATTGCATGTGCTGTGAGTGTTAGTATATTGTGGTGTTTACATATGTCTCTAAGTATTTCTGTGTCTGCATCTTTCTGCAATGAGATATTTGTTGTTTTGGGAGGGAAAGAAGTAGTGGAAAAGACAGAGCGGTTAAAGTGAGTATTGCCCTCCACAAAACATTGCGTCTTAACCAGATGGTAGGAGGTGGATATTACAGAATCTCCATACGATTCACTCGGTCCTCTCAGGCACGTGCCAGGGTCCTCCCAACATGGCGGGGAGAGGGGACGGGGGAAAGGGAACGGATATCGGACACTCCACCACCCGGCTTGGCCTTTTCTGTCTTGTTCCAGGCTGTTTATCCTGGAATGGGAGAAAGGGAAGTGGGGAATGAGCTGTTCGTACTGTTGCAGGTGGTGATGGGGTGGGGGGGGGGGGGGGGGGGAGGGTTGCTGAATGGTGAGGTGTCTGCAGGGAGTCATTCCACAGTGCAGAATCCATAAGGTGTTATTGGCGTGGGTGTATTCCATAGGCGACAGACAAAATGATGGAAGGAAGGTGCTGAATTCAACAGTGAGATTGGAAGTACATGAACTTTATTTGGAGATAGAGCGTAGGCCTTATTCGGGGGTAGGTGCTATAACAGATATACAGTGAGTGTGAGGGAGCAGAGAGAATACGGTGACCCTTATCCTGTTAGAACGAGGATACAAAACGTCCTGGACATTTCTTCAGATCATCTCAGCGTCGAGGTGAGCCTCAATGAACGTCTTCTCTAAGTCTGTCACTAATAATGCTATCGACCCTGTCCCTCAGATCCCACAGAATCGGTTTGGGAGGATCTTAGCAATGAGAAACAAGCATTGCTGTGTTCTGCCGTGCAAAATTGTCGTGCAAATTTTGTACATCTTACGCAGTGGAAAATTGGTATTGTTGGTGCTGCAGTAATACTGAATTATCTCACACTCGAAACAGACAAATGGCCTTTCCCTCGTCTGACTGTATTTATGTTCTGACTAGGCAAATTATCTGGTGAAGCCCTGCCCACACGTACAACACGTGTACAGTTTCTCCACACTGTGAATGATGCTTTTCCCTTTCATGTTCAAAAGCGAATCATATTCAGGCAACAATCAACTGGACAACACCATCAGATACTGAAGTGATATTTGGTTTTAAGCCTTCGAACTGTAAATTTACTTCTTCTAATGCCCGGTAAATTCATTGATAAAGGAAAACCAGAAGCAATTGAAAGTCCAGAAAGGAAAGATAATAAGATGCAAGAGCAGAAGTCGTCACTTCAAACTGTGCAGTCTGCTCTCACCATTCAGTGAGATTACAACTGATCTGATAATCCTCAGATTCACGTTCCTGCAATAGCACCTAACCTTTGAATACCTTGCTGATTAAAATCTGTTTCTCACAGTCTTAGAACATAGAACATAGAACATAGAACAGTACAGCACAGAACAGGCCCTTCGGCCCACAATGTTGTGCCGAACATTTGTCCTAGCTTAAGCACCTATCCATGTACTTATCCAATTGCCGCTTAAAGGTCACTAATGATTCTGACTCTGTCACTCCCACAGGCAGCGCATTCCATGCCACCACCATTCTCTGGGTAAACAACCTACCCCTGACATCCCCCCTACACCTTCCACCCTTCACCTTAAATTTATGTCCCCTTGTAACACTCTGTTGTACCCGGTGAAAAAGACTCTGACTGTCTATTCTATCAATTCCCCTGATCATCTTACAAACGTCTATCAATTCACCCCTCATCCTTCGCCATTCCAATGAGAAAAGGCCTCGCACTCTCAACCGTATCTCGTATGACCTATTCTCCATTCCAGGCAACATCCTGGTAAATCTTCTCTGCTCCCTCTCTGAAGCTTCCACATCTTTCCTAAAGTGAGGCGACCAGAACTGCACACAATACTCCCAATGTGGCCTTACCAAGGTCCTGTACAGCTGCAAAATCACTTCACGACTCTTGAAGTCAATCCCTCTGCTAATGAACGCTAATACATCATAGGCCTTCTTACAAGCTCTATTCACCTGAGTGGCAACTTTCAAAGAGCTATGAACATAGACCCCAAGATCACTCTGCTCCTCCACCTTACTAAGAACCCTACCCTTAACCCTGTATTCCGCATTCTTATTTATCCTTCCAAAATGGACAGCCTCAAACTTGACAGTGTTGAACTCCATCTGCCACTCCTCAGCCCAGCTCTGCATCATATCAAAGTCTCTTTGCAGCCGACAACAGCCCTCCGCACTATACACAACTCCACCAATCTTCGTATCATCTGCAAATTTACTGACCCACCCTTCGACTCCCTCTTCCAAGTCATTAATAAAAATTATAAACAGCAAAGGACCCAGAACTGATCCCTGCAGAACTCCACTTGTAGCTGGGCTCCAGACGGAATATTTACCATCTACCACCACTCTTTGACTTCGAGCGGTTAGCCAGTTCTCTATCCAACTGGCCAAATTTCTCACTATCCCATGCCTCCTGACTTTCCGCATAAGCCTACAATGGGGAACCTTATCAAATGCCGTACTAAAATCCATGTACAGTACATCCACCGCTCTACACTCATCCACATGCTTGGTCACCTCCTCAAAGAGTTCAATAAGACTCGTAAGGCAAGACCTACAAATTCGTGCTGGTTGTCCCTATTCGAGCAGTGACTTTCCAGATACTCATAAATCCTATCCCTCGGTACCCTTTCCATTACTTTGCCTACCACCAAAGTAAGACTAACTGGCCTGTAATTCCCGGGGTTATCCCTATTCCCTTTTTTGAACAGGGCCACAACATTCGCCACTCTCCAGTCCCCTGGTACTACCTCCATCGACTTTGAAGACGAAAAGATCATTGCCAACGGCTCTGCAATTTCCTCTTTTGCTTCCCACATAATCCTAGAATATATCCCGTCAGGCCCGCGGGACTTGTCTGTCCTCAAGTTTTTCAAAATGCCCAACACATCTTCCTTCCTAACAAGTATCTCCTCAAGCTTACCAGTCTGTTTCATACTCTCTTCTTCAACAATACGGTCCCTCTCATTTGTAAATACCAAAGAAAAGTATTCATTCAAGAGGTCTCCTGTCTCTTCCGACTCAATACACAGTCTCCCACTACAGTCCTTGATCGGACCTACCCTCGTTCTCGTCATTCTCATGTTTCTCACATACGCATAAATGGCCTTGGGGTTATCCTTGATCCTACCCGCCAAAGATTTTTCATGCCCTCTCTTAGCTCTCCTAATCACTTTATTCATCTCCTTTCTGGTGATCCTGTATCCCTCCAACGCTCTGTCTGAACGTTGTTTCCTCAACCTTATGTAAGCCTCCTTCTTCCTCTTTACTAGATATTCAACCTCCCTAGTCAACCAAGGTTCCCTTACACGACCATTTCTTTCCTGCCTGACAGGTACATACATATCAAGGACACGTCGTATCTGTTCCTTGAAAAAGTTCCACCTTTCAACGACATCCTTCCTTGACATCCTATGCTCCCAACTTATGCTCCTCAGATCCTGTCTTGCAGCATCGTATTTACCCTTCCCCCAATTGTAAAACCTACCCTGTTGCACGCACCTATCTCTCTCAATAACCAATGTGAAAGTCACAGAATTGTGGTCACCCATCACAAAAATGCTCACCCACTAACATGCCCATCACTTGTCCTGGTTCGTAACCGAGTATCAAATCCAGTATGGCCTCCCCTCTGGTCGGACAATCTACATACTGAGTTAGAAAAGCTTCCTGGACGCACTGCACAAACACCGCCCCGTCCAATCTACTTGATCTAAAGAGCTTCCAATCAATATTTGGGAAGTTGAAATCGCCCATGACTACTCCTCTGCGGCTTCTGCACCTTTCCGAAATCTGTTTCCCAATCTGTTTCTCCACATCTCTGCTGCTATTGGCGGGCCTATAGTAAACACCCAACAAGGTGACGGCTCCTTTCCTATTTCTGACTTCATCCCATACTACCTCCAAAGGCAGATCCCCCTCGAGCTGCCTTTCTGCAGCCATTATACCATTTCTAATTCGCAACCCCACATCCCCTCCTTTTTTACCACCGTCCATAATCTCAGTGTAATCTTGGACACACTGAGCTGCCAATTTCTAGAGCGGCCTGCAGTAAATACTTTCACATATTCAGTTGGCTCGAAGAAAAAGAAATTTCTCCACATCTTTCTTAAATAGGTTACTACTTACTCTGAGATTATGTTATCTGGTCTTCGATTCACAGACAAGGCGAATCATTCTCTCCTAAATTATCCAATCATGTCCCTCATAATCTAATGTATCCCAGTAAAGTCTTGTTATATTATTCTACACTCCAATGAGTACAGGGGCAATATTCTCAGTTTCATCTCCCGAGAATATTCTCCCATATCCAGGATGATTTGTGTTAAATTTCCCTGAACAGCTATTCCTAAATAGGGGACTACATTTGTTCACATTAATCCAGCTCTGATCTGACTAATGCTATGTGTATTTTGAAAAAAAACATATGTCCCCATTCCGTTTAAATAAAGTGAAACAAAATTATTTGACTTCCCGATTACCTGCTAAAACTGGATGCTAGCTTTTCATATTTCATGTACAAGGAAGCGAAGTGCTCTGTATGCTGATGTTTTGTGCTGTGTATTTCCCCACTTAATATTTATATCTGCCAAAATGCATAAACCTCTTTTTTTTGCATGTTATATACTGCTACGTTTTTTTCCACTTGTTTATCCTGATTCTGTCCGTCCAGAATGTTGCTGTGCCATCTTCATTACTTGCATCCATATCTATTTTGTGCCATCTCCAAACTGAGCAACAGTACATTGACTTATGTTATACATGTGATTAGTACATGTTATCAACATCTGTGGCACCAATATTGTTGTCTCCGGGAATCTGCAAGTTACAATTTACCGTCATGAAAATGCTCTCATTACCTCAACTCTCAATTCATTCTCCAATCCTCGACTAATACATACCCCCAACTGTGTGGGTTCATGCTTCTATGCTTGTGAAGTGCTATCGTAAAAAACACCGTTCTGAATAATTTTAGAAATTCAGATATATTATATTTACTGCATTCCCCTTTGTGTATTGTGCTTGTTACGATCTGAAAATACTTGTAAACATGTTAGGTCTGATTTCGTCTTCACAAAGCCGTGCGGAATCCATTTTATTCTGTAATACATTTATAATGCTCTGTTTTCCAACTTTAATAACAGACTAACGTGTTCCCAATACAGATATGCTGTCAACCTGAGCGGAATTCGTCAGGCTGGACACTCACAAGACGTGACCATGGTTGAATAAAGGTGTTGAGGAACTAATCAAAACGAAAGAGTATCCTATCTCAGACAGACAACTGGGTTCAAGTGAATTTCTTGTCGGGACTTCAATAAAGTACAGACCAGGAAGGAAAGAGGGGATATGAATTAATTTAATCTGCCAGGATTGAAGATAATCGAAAGAGGGTCTACATGTACATATCTGGCAAGAGAACAACGCGAGAAATATTACCTGAAAGATAAAGGAGGTTGACATTGCTTTTGAGCTCAGCAGATGGACGAGGCATTAAACTAATTTTTCACATCATTTTTTTATTGTGGAGACAGCGAGACCAAATGTTCACTCTCCATATGTGAAGAGGACGATACCTGTTCCGAAACTATTCGACCATGCATCAATAATTTGAGATTCGGTGATGTTTCTAGCGGCTGGATTGCATTCGACTCTGTGTGGCCTCATGCAACAAAGAGTCGACATGTTCTCAGGACTGGATTTTTAATATAACGAGGAGAGACTGTGTAGGCTTTGCCTTGTCGTACTGCAGCATCTGAGGTCGAAGATGACTTTATAGAGATTCATAAAATCAAGAGTGCTCTCGATAAGGCGAACAGCAAAGTTCGTTTTCCCTTGGATACGGGAGTCCAGACCTCGTAAGATTTACACCGAATGACAAGACATCCTTGTCACACAGAGGATGGTTTGCACATGGAATCAACTGCTAGGGCAACTGATACGTAGAGGTGCTGTTACATTGTTTTATAAGACATTTGGACGTTTAGACGAAGAGAAAGTGTTTAGAGGGATTCAAGCAAGGTGGAACAGCTCAGTTTGGGAAGTCTGTTCGCCAAGGATATGTTAGACTTAAGGAGGCTACAGAAATCATGGAAATACATACTGATAAACATTTCATATTAGAGGAAAATAATTGCTGGACATCTCAGAAAATGTAAAAGGTGCATAAAACTCCAGACCCTGGACGAGTGTATTGTTATGAACGTGGTGTGAAAAAAAAAAGAATTGAAAAGCTTGCAAGGACACAGAACAACCTGTTCTGACCAAGGGATCAATGTTATATTTGTTCGAAACAGCCAGCAGAGCTGGTTTGCTATCAGCTTAAATTATGAATCAAGATCCGAAATCAAAATCAGGTTTGATCTTCACATTTTGATAATATTAAAGCCACTGAAATAATCCGTTGTTTTGGGGTATAAATCAAGCTAGGGCGGCGTCAGAGAGGTGCACCTCAAGATATCCTACAAATGTACCTTCCTGGGAATGGGTTTGCATGCCAGAACACCGAGGAAAACCTGGACAGTATCGACACAAACAAATCCACAAAAGGGAACTTGAAAAAGCTGAGTGGTTTTGAACCATGATTACTTTTTAAATCACTATTGGGAATCTTTTAGAATCGGAATATTATTGCGAAGTGGAAGGTAAAAGATGGGTTTAAGAGAAACTAGTTGTAAATAGTTGTTAGTTTTCATACTCTATTAGACATAAAGAAAAAAGTTGATAATTTTCCCTTTAAATCGTGACCTTTGGGAAACGTTTTGACTATCGAACTTTCACAGATTACAGCACGGGGTAAATATTTTTCTGTGTTGCTAGTTTCAATTAGCATCGAGGTTTACCCTGTGTTTGTACTGAATCCCAAAGCATTATGGGAGGTAAGCGCGGAAATTGCAAGACTCCTTGCTGAAATAATTGTGTCATCTTTAAATATGGGTGTGATTTAAAATGACTGGACCGTGACGAACCTTGTTGAAGTATGGGTTTGAAATTGGTGGTTCGCAAGTTTTTTGAAGATAGCATTTTCAGAGTCCAGGAAATAGAGGGGATTATCAGCATGGTTTAGATAAGATTAGATTACTTACAGTGTGGAAACAGGCCATTCGGCCCAACAAGTCCATACCGACCCACCGAAGCATAACCCACCCAGACCCGTTCTCCTATATTTACCCCTTCACCTAATGCTATGGACAATTTAGCATGGTCAATTCACCTGACCGGCACATTTTTGGATTGTGGGAGGTAACCGGAGCACACCCACGCAGACACGGGGAGAATGTGCAAACTTTACACAGTCAGTCGCCTGAGGCGGGAATTGAACCCGGATCTCTGGCGCTGTGAGGCAGCAGTGCTAACCACTGTGCCACCGTGCCGCCTCACTAACATGGCCTTAGTGAGGTGGAAACTGGATCTCACAAATTTGTGAGAGTTTTGATCAAGTACGCAAGAGGAGTGATGAGGCAAGAACAAATATATTTGCTTACTTAGGCTTTAGGAAAGCGTTTAACTAGATGCAACATGGAAGACTAACGAGTAAAGTTAGATCAGATGTGGTTCACAGTGAGTTTGCAAATCGGATACAAAATTCAATTAACAACAAAAGAAAGGGTGAGGTTTTGGTGTTTTGTTTGTCAGACTGGAGGCTTGTGACCAGCAGTTTTCCACAGGGACCAGTGATGGCTCCTTTGTTTGTGACTGATGTAAATGTTTTAGATGACAATATGGAAGGCAGGGATCATCAGTTTGTTGTTGACACCAACATGAGCGACATGCATATAATGAAATGACAGCAGAAGTCTTTGAGTGTACATGAAGAACATTTAAAAGGCGTTTGGACAAGTACATGGATAGCAAAGGATTAGAATGATATGGTCCAAGTGCAGAGAAATGCAATTAATGTGGACCGCATTATGATCAGTATGAACCAGTTTGTGCCAAACGACGTGTTTCTGTGCTGAGGGACTCTACAACTCTCCATGGTGGTACAGTAGTCAGAGCAGAAGGTGATCTGAGGTTATAGAAATTTTAAAGAGACATTGATCATTCGGGTATATGATTAAGTGGATGGTAAAGAGAAATTACCTTGGATAAATGTAAGGTACTGCAGTTTGAGTTATAAAGGGATGTAGCATTTGTACATTTACAAGTACTGCTTTGAATAGTCCTGCACAATAGACACGTGAATAGGTCACGGAATGGACTTTGGAAGTCGTGTCACATATCGTCAGTTTCGTTAAAATGCCGTTAGAACGCTTTCATGCGTCACTCAGTTTTTAGTGTTGAACTTGGTACGTTATCCTCAGGTTGTACAGGATGTTGGCGAGGCATCTTCTGTAGTATTGTGTCTATGTTCTCGTTTCCAAGTCAGACAAAGAAGAATTAAGACAGAGTTAAGAAGAGATTTACCAGTACTTTGCTAGGAATGAAGGAATTGAGCTGTAGGCTGGATAGACTGGGACTTCTTTCAAAGGAGCATAAGAGGTTGACGTTTACCGTATAAATGTTTTTAAAATCCTGAGGGGTACAGATTAGCTCAACTGCAACGGTGCTTTCCTTCTTTGGGGTATTTCAGGACTAGTGGGCGTACTTTAAGGTGTGAGGACAAACGTCATAAAAAGACATGAGGTTCACTTTGTTTTACTTTACACGGTATGTTTCCTGTGCAAAGTTCTAGAGGAAGTAGGAATGTGGATAAAGTTACAACATTTGAAAGACACT